>NW_027505461.1:0-192822 GCF_021521415.1 Bidens hawaiensis | reverse complement strand
ACCCTTATTCAAAACCAACTATCCACACGACTATTTAAGAGGCCATACGTTGATATTTTTTTATGGTTTCCCTGTTTTTTTTGTGGTCTTAAATTGCTCAATTTCTGTAAGGCCCCGATCCTGGTGCCCTACTTTGGCGTTGGATTTACTCATAAACACAGTTCTAAATATCAGAGTTAATTAAAACTTTCGCGGAATATAAAACTTTCAAAAAACATTTCATATCATTTCAAAAAGTTGTCTTAAACAAATATCTTTTGTCTTTCATAATAAAACATCATTCATAAATACAACACAAGTCTTCGGATGCCAGCTTCTTATTCTTCTGCCATGTGTCCTCCTCAAGCCAGCCGCCTCATCCTACTCATCTCCGTGCATACTAAAAGTCAGCTTACGCTGAGTGAGTTCTAGTTAATCAAGCAACATACAATACGTTCACCAACTTACTCATATGTATCCGAAGAAACATATTACTTTCTTTATACTTTATTCATGCATATATACATACATACTTTCATTCATACTTTATACTTTCATTCTATAGATACTTACACATTTTAAAGAGCATTTATCCATACTTTCCTCGAGTATTATTAGGGCCCGGTTCCCTCTTGCTTCAAATATTATTAGGGTCCAGTTCCCTCTTGCCTCGAGTATTATTAGGGTCTGGTTCCCTCTTGCCTCAAATATTATTAGGGTCCGGTTCCCTTTTCTACCATACAAGTATACCTTACCCTTTCTTGTCATTATATTTATAACCTTCATTCATACCTTCAATATTTACATTTGTATACATACATTATTCTTACATACTTACTACACATTATATCCCTTGACAATACGTGCAATATCCGGAGATCGTTCACGTACCGACATGCATCCATTCATAACATAAATACAACTATCACATATATCATTAGGAAATACACTTACACTTAAGGTAAACGTATTAACATTCACATTGAGTATGCACACAACCCCGAAAACATAACAAGGAAATGAGGCTAGAAACTCACCTGGATCATGTTTCTTTCTGAGTTTATATAAATTTTTTTCTTTAACTAGGCTCGGCTAACTATATAACAATTACAAGTATCAATTAACTAGCCCTATCTGTCACACCCCAACCTATTCGAGTTGTTACACTATCCATATCATATTTCTAGTTCAATAAACCCTCCACAAACAGGGTCCAGGGGCAGTGCCCTGGATGGGGTCGAGCTTTTATGTTATTTGTTCTTTACTAAAAAATTCATTAGAAATTTCTAAGTCTGGATTAATTGAATGTCAAATTCTATTCGAATGGTCCCATTCTATTCGAATGGATTTCTATTCGAATGGTTATATTCTATTCGAATGGATTTCCATTCGAATGATCCTTTATTCGATTCAAAAAGTGTTGGCACCTTTTTCCTTCTTTCTTTCCTTCATTTCAATCGAATGTTCATTCATTCGAATGCTTTTTCATTCGAATGTCCGTTTTCCGTTCGAATACGCCCGCTGTAGTGTTTTAACACATTTATCATTATTGTTACTTCACGTATAGCACCCGTTCTCATTCGAATGCTTCATTCGAACACTTTTACTCAAAACTTTCCATTTGAATATATTTCTATTCGAATGGTTCTACTGTAGCTTTTAATATCATTAATAACACGTATATTGATGCCCATGCTCATATTCCAGCATTATATCATCCTTAAACTTTTTTCCTTTTCATCCCAGACCAAGATCTAGTTCGTTTAACTATAAAGTCTAAACCTTTATTAGTTTGAAACTCGTTTGAGCTAGATCTAGGGTTTTATATGGACCGTACATACTCACGAGTTCATCAAATCCACCTTTAACATCAAGTTTACATTCTTATGGTATAAACATAACCGATTTGCCTTAGTACCAAGTCTTAAGGCAAACCGTTCTTAAAAACACAACCTTTGTACATAACGCGCGTACCTTTGACGTCTTTTAGGCTACGGTTAGCTTCACATACGATCACGGACTTGTTCTTGCTTGCAAAGCTAAAGATCTATTAACCCTAAGCTTGATTCTTGGACCTTGGATCTTGGCCGTAAGGTTTGAGAGGTTTGTGTGTTTTTAAGTGTGTAGGGAGGCTAGAGTATAAGAATGAGGGTTTTAGGGTTTTAGGGAGGTTTAAGGAGTATTTATACTCACTCAAGCCCATGGACCTAAGGCCCATCACCATACCTTATTCCATTCTTTTATTAACCAAGCCCACACTCTATTATTTTATTTACTTAATTAATATTAACACATCTTTAATAAACAAGTTTCCTTTTATTTATTATCAAAGTAGGATGTTACAATTTCAAAATAGTTCTCACATGATCTTAATCCTATACACACTCACACACACACACACACATATATAAATATAATGGTTCAAATAAAAATAAAGAGTTTCCTAAGAATGATAAGAACCAATAGATTTTTGGCATGTGACATTACAATCTATGGTTAAAAATCACTTCTAGGAAACTATGTCGGTTTTTGGTAATTTTAAATATCAGCCATCGATTAACATGGTCTAACGGCTAAGATTTATTCCCAGTCTTCCTAGAAAACTACTTCTTTTTTAGAATAACTCTCCTATATATATATATATATATGTGTGTGTGTGTGTGTGTGGTGAGGTTATTCTAAAAAAATCATAATGTTTTTATATGTTCCATGCCACATGTCAACTTGTGGTGGCTTCCTACACTCTTTAGGAAACTTCTCTCTCTCTCTCTCTCTCTCTCTGTATATATATATAAGAGTTCATTGAGAAACTAAAGAAAATAAAGAACTTCTATAAGAGGATAATTTAAAATCACATTAAATATAGAGAGAAAGGGAAAATTTATTTTTATCAAAAGTATCATTTTCTATTTAATAAAATGTATATCAATGTTTTATTAATTACAATGAATGCTATTATTGTTTTTCAATCAATGATTACTGCATTTTGAGTCTGTGTGGTTTGGGGTGGGAGCATCCCTGTTGAAAAAATTGAACTGTTTGAGTTCTTATGGTTTCAAGAGAGATCAAATGTATCCTTTCATCAAAATTATTAAGTTGTGTTAGGCCTATTTTTTTTTATTATGTAATAATCAATAACATGCTATTATATGTAATTTCATATTTTTGTTATATTCATCAAGTGGAGGGCTTTTAACTTGCAAAAAAATAAAAGCGGAGAAAATTTTATGAGAAAATACAAAAAAGTATGTTGGTTTTTTATGATATTTGTTTATTTTAAATAAACAATAACTTTATAATTACGTATATTAACTATAACTATTGTTTATTATAGTAATTAATAGGATTAATTTTATATATACCTTTGCAAACATTATAAATATCATACATACATATGCAAAACTTCAAATATCGTATATGCCCTTACAAAATAGTTGTAATATCATATATAGCCTTATAAAATAGTTAAAATATCATGTATACCTAATTCATTGATAACAGTTAAATAAATGACCGTCTTACCTTTATTTTTCTCAATTTTTAAATTTCATATGGGCCCATTTTTGAACGAATACACCATTCTAATTCTTTTCATTACATAATGTGTTAATACCAATGTTGTAAAAGTAGGTTTACAAGGCCAGGTACTTTCCAAGTACTCGCTACAAGATATAGCGTCGAGTGGAGTTTCTTTAACTCCACATAATTAATAAGAATCGATCAAATGTGGTCAACCTCAGTCAGAATCACATATAGTTGGTCAACTTGGGCCGATTTTTACTTAAAAGTAAAACATAATTCATATTTCTATGATATTAAAAAAAGAATATCACCTTTTTTAACTATTAATTAGCAAATTTTAGAATAATTTAGTATTAAAAGTGTATTTATCTTATTTATACTGATATTCACTTATTTTGTTATAAATATTAATTAGTAAACTTATGATATTTGATATATATATATATAATTTCCAAAAATTAATTTTTTTATATTTACCATTTCGAGTACCCCGAGTACACCCAACTCCCTAGTCGGCCGAATAGGGTCCGCCTAGCGACTTTTGCAACCTTAGTAATACCCAATGTTATTATTTTGAATTTCGATTGGCATTTCTTTTCGTTGAAGGCAATCGAAACGTCTCTCGTCACTTCTTCGAAATTGCAAACCCTTCGAAAGTTTTCCACACCAAATAGTCTGCAATATCTAAACCATATATCACATCTAATCAAACCAGAGCAATAAGGTCATTTATTAAATTGTTTTCGATGAAATGGGTACACATGTTATATTCACAACTTTATAAGGGCATATATGATATTTTAAATTTGTTGGATATATATGATATTTTTAATATTTATGAGTGTATATTTTTTCACATATTATATCATATGTTTTAAGACTAAAATTCATAGCTATTTAATTGTAAAACATACATATTTATCACTAGACCAAGCTAGTGATTGTAATAAAAACAATTTAAGTTGAAATGGATTATATTTAGTATTAAATACTTATTGTGTGCATTAAATATTGTCAAAAGAATTAATGCTCTCATGAGAAACATAAATGTTTTCAACAGCTAAAAAAAAAGCATGTTTAAAAATGTAAGAAAATAAATGATTTTGGTTGTAATTGATACTATAAACCTCTTTACATTCAAATAAATAGTGTTTTCCCTTTATTTTTATTTAATGATTTATTAAATTTTAATAGTCTCTATTGAACGATATTGATCGATAATAATTCATATTTACTTTATTATCACTGGTGGTACCAAATTTAAAAAATTGCCCCCAAATGGTATCATATTAAAAAGGATTTAACGGTGTTATACTTTTTCCTGAATTACAAACTAATGTTTTAAGGCTTTTGATCGAAAGGAGGATACATCTCGATTAATGTAAAACTTAGCTTGAAATGGTCATCCAAGCGGCTTGATTTGTGTTAATTGTAAGTTTAAACACTCGAATTGAAGCATCGTTTCGTCATTTTTGAGCATCTTTTCGAACGAAGTTTTACATCAATCGACTTGTCTCCTCCTTCTGATCAAAAGCCCAAAAATTAGTTTTAAATTCGAAAAAAGTATAATGTCGTTAAGTCATTTTTAACGGGGGACTGCTAGTGGCAATAAAATAAGTATGAATTATTATCGGTATTGTCAATACCATTCAATAAGAATTATTAAAATCCAATACATCTTATTTAATTTATAAATAATTATTCAAATAACATGTACTGTTATTATATAAATTTATTTATTTATTTTGTAATTCAATGTGAATTCTGTTATTTGTAATAAGATATCTTGGATATATTTAATTTTTTATTAAATATACATAATTATTAGAGAAACGTTAAATTATATATTAATAATAGGTTATACAAAATTAAATATTATAATAAAAATGCTACTCTTGTCTCATGCACAAAATATTAAATGTTTGTTAGTGTACAGGAAGAGTAGCATAACCAAATAATTAGAGTGTTACTTGCTGATTCAAGCCAAAGCAATATTTATGGGCTGCTTATATCCTTTTAATGATTCTATTAAGAGGCTATATCTCAATAAGTTAGAGGCAGAGTCTGTTTGGTTATCTCTCTTAATGACTTATGCAACCTCTTACGTCATGTTCTTGAGTTTTTTTAAAGGAGGGAAAGGAAAGGAAAACTAAGGATAGTTAAAAAATGGGTGTTCTTGAGTTTTTTTAGGATGGAAAGGAAAGGAAAGGAAAGGAATAGGAGGAGTTAGGAAGGATTAAATTAATGTATTTTCCCAATAAGTTATCCTCCCAAAAATGGGATGATTACTAAGGATAACTATTTTTTAACATATATCATTTCATTTCCTCTAATTTCCTTCCAACTCAAGAACACACCTAATTAAAAAAAATTTCATTCCATTCCCTTCCCTTTCTTATCATTCCCTCTCATTTCTTTTTCTTTAATGTGTAAGTTTCACAATCCCTATTCTAGTAAAAAACTCTAAATGGTTCAAATACTAACTTTTAATTAGTTAGACATGTTATTGATTCAAAGCTAGATTACCAAACGACTTTAATCGAATGATCATAAATCATCTATAGACTAGAACAATTAACAAACAATTCAAAATAGTTTTCAATTAACAATCAACTAATAACTAATCCCTTGAAAGTAATTGAAAAAATGCATTTCAAGTAGCGGATTTGCGGTCTGAAATCAATAGTTATTTGTGGTGTTGTACATATTTTTGGCTTGAGTAGTTGAACTACCTAAATAAAAGTTTTAAAATGGGTTTAGGTATCAAAATTAATTGCTTTACAAAAGGTTTATATTTGTAAAACTTTAAAACTTTAAACAAATTTTCTTGGGAACAAGATTAATATTCAACGAGGCCGGTGTCAAAAATTCATGGGATCTATAAGAATTTATCCTACATATATTGTGAAAAGAGAAATTCTATAACGATGCCCGCATGGCCGCACCCCACTCTTACACCTGTAACATTTTAAGCGCTCATGGTATTATGTTTTTCATTTAACTAACTTAAACCTGTTTTGGGTAATAAGAGATTAATTACATTATAACTTTTGTCAAGAAACAACTTTTCCAATCAATAAAAAAAAACTAAGAAAAAAAACTTGTTTGGATAGATTCGGTGAGCATGCCCTCCACTGTAAGGAATTGCCGGGATTCAAGTATCGTCATGACTGGGTTAGAGATGTGTTATGGGATCTGCTTAGACGTGCCGGGATCTCAGCCAAGAAAGAGGCACCTGTTAACGTTTTGACTAATCCGCGTGAGGGAAGATCTACCTTGCGTCCTGCGGATGTTCTTGTGTTTGGCTGGGCAGGAGGTAAGTATGCGTGTGTTGACCTCACTGGGGTGTCCCCGTTGGTGGGGCTGAGATACAGTGGCTTCGTACCGGGACAGGCGGTTTTGAGAGCGGAGTCTAGGAAGGTTGCTAAGCATGAGACATTGTGTTTGGAGAATCAGCGCGTGTTCATTCCATTTGCCTTCGACACTTTTGAATTCCTAGCTCCCGAGGCGGTTCGCTTCTTGGAGCGGGTGCAGAAGGTGGTCCACAGTGACTCGCAGAGCCCGAGGAACCAAGGATTTATATTTAGTAGAATAGGCTTTGCGATTCAAAAGGGGATAGCGGCGCAACTTGTTGCTCGCTTACCCATTATCCAGATGTAGTTCGGTTTATGTTATATATAAAAGGATCAATATTTTCTCATTTAAAAAAAAAAGAAGAAGAAATCTTATTTATGAAACAAACCCAGTAATTTTTTGTCCTAATTAACAAACAAACCCATGTCTATAAAACTTATTATTCAAACTACATAATCTTCTCTCTTTTCACTGGATTATATATTAGGGACCACTTCAAGCAAACCATCACTCTTACAACATCTAGGGCACTTGTAGTTATCACCGCACACCATCACATAAAGGTAGCAATTGACACATCCCATTAACATCAACTTTAGCTCACGTTCA
Organism: Bidens hawaiensis; assembly: GCF_021521415.1. Classification (NCBI taxonomy): domain Eukaryota; kingdom Viridiplantae; phylum Streptophyta; class Magnoliopsida; order Asterales; family Asteraceae; genus Bidens; species Bidens hawaiensis. Next base: position 185,358 of record NW_027505461.1, on the reverse strand, counting down.
AGTCCAGCTTTAGTGGCCGGTCCATGGTTCGGTTCCTCCTGAAATTGTGATGATGCACTCTTGAAACTTGGTTCAGGGACATGATGATTGCTATTCATTCCATTTATTGAAACCACTTCAATCTATAAAAGCATAAGAGGTTAAATATCATTTGCCTAATTATTTAAGAACCACATTGTTGAAATACTTATTTTAGATACCTTGTTAAGCTTACGCTTCTTTGAGGACTCTTTGTTTCCTTGAGCCTCCAAGTGACCCTCAGCATAACTAGGATTTGAATGGAACTCATCATGTTCATTCAAAGGCTCTAAATTAAGGTCAAACTTGTTGGCATGGGACGATATGATGGTTACATCTTTTGGAGGATGAGCATGTGTTTTTTCTGTTTTCCCGACCTCTTGCTTGTGACGAAATCTGAGAGAGGAAGACACAATAGTTAAACCAGCAAGGGCTTGAATTAACATGTGACAGTAAAGATATAAAATTTGTTTGTAGAAGTAATGTTTTTAGAATTAGACGGGACATATAATCGAATGTTTTACTGATTTTTAGGTTGAACCGACAGGATCGGTTTAACTGGATTAAAGAACAAGATGAAGTAAAAGTTGTTTTTTTAGAAACCAAAAATATATAAAGAATAAATTTGTATATTGGAAGTATTAAAAATCTTACATAAATCTAATTATACAAATAGAAAAACACAAAATCTACAAATAAAACTCTTGCATAAAAGTAAATAAAAGTAATTATGAAAATAGAAAAACACAAATCTAAGAATTGAATTTTAGTATTATATTTATTAATTTTAAAATAACAAAAAGAAATATCATTGCTTTTGAAAAAAGAAAGGAAAAATACTTGAAGACAGCTTTAACCAACAAACTTAGCATAAACCCATTAATTTCACAAGCCTAACAAATTTTCAGCCAGGGATAAGCAAATGATACTGAGTATCGGTGTTAAACCGGTACCAAAATGATTATTTTGGTATCAGTACCAAAATTTTAAGAAAATAGGGATTGGTACCGGTACATACTAAATTTTTACCTACGTTACCGAACCGAGCATTTTCAGTACCGGTACCAAGTGTTTTTTATAAATAATGATTTGTAAGCTCGTCCCTACTTTCAGTTTATCCTCCTTGTGCGGGTGCCCCACAAAAACCATCAATAAAATCTACACCCTCACCTTCTCGTATAAATAAATTAAAAAAATCGTAATGATAATCGTCCGGTTAGACCTAAACCGCTCAAACGTGGGGAATCAAACCAGTGACCTAGTCGTTTCCTGGTTTGGCTAGCCGTTTTATGCTGTATAATTAGCGTGCATTTGGTACAATTAAAGGCACGATGAAAACCATGTGCAAACATCAAAGAGGATCTTATTCAAGCGGATGATATTCAGAAAATTAAAATTAGTATAAAAAAATATATTAAACTTACCTTGCAAATCCTAGCATTTGATTCATGTTGTTGAGTAGTTTGTATCTAAATGATTTGATTGACACAAAATTATAAGTGATTACTTCTTTTTATATTCATAGCAAGTTCTATGTGCATTTAATTCATTTATGAGAGATAATGCGTATTGTCGCGTTGTATTAAGTGAAGTTGAGCATATAAAAACTCGATTTGGGGTAATAGAGCCCGCTTTATTACCCCAAACCAACAAGTATAATATTTTTAAACTATGGTTGTCATTTGGGGTAATAGAAAATCGGTAAAGTGTAAAAAACCAGTTGCTATAAGATTTTCAAATCAAAGTACGGTCATGTAGAGTTTTCTTCTCTATAGTAACTTTTAAAAAGAAAAATATGGAGCCTAACATTTTCTTAAAGATCAAGCTAATGTCACATCCCAACCTACGACGGAATGGTGATGCGTAACTGATTGCACAGTAGTTCACAAGACACTAACATTAAGATAGTGGCATTAAAGTAGTTATTTAATTTAAATATTCAAGTGCATCACACAATCCAAACTTAACAAAATTTAACATATATAAACTTTAGATAAATGTTCATTGATATCCTAAAGGTATCATCTACTTGCTTCAAAACTTCCTTCAAACTTCCTTCATCCAAAACTAGAAAGCCTGTAGCATGCGTAAAAATAGAGTTTGATCAACATAAAGTTGAGTGAGCAATACACAAGTAATATTGTAAAACAAACAATTCGTATGTGATTATAAACAATTACAACATTAATGATACATAACATCTTACTAGGGAAATGTATGCATACTAGACGAGGATGAAGTGGCCCAACCGCCAAACAATAAAAATAAACACATAACCAAGTAGCGCATCATTGATGAGCAATAAATCAATAAACACATAGTATAGAATTGTGGTTAATAAGATACAGATGTAAATTATTAAATATCTTTGATGAGTATGGTACGCATGTTACGCCCAAAATGTAAAAGAGGGGTGCGAATTATTCACTTAGAACGTTGGCGAGCGAAAGAAAATAAGCGAGCTAATTGATCTGACATGAAACAGCCTATAAATTTAATACATGAAAATATGATTAAACCGAGAATACTCCAACTGGAATCGTATTAAAATTATTTACAGTTTATGAGTTATGATGAAAACAAGTTTTAAGCGAGCTTATGCGGATCCGAATCTAAACAGTAAAAATGGGTTTGGGTTCTGGTCCGTCATATGTAAAACTAAAAAATAAACATAAAAGTCTTATGTACTGATAACTAATTTTGACTAGAACATACGTTAATTGCAAAATCCCCAAATTTAACTTAACCTAGACCCTAAAAACGAATTTGATTAAATTGAACATGATAATCACTCAATATTTTAAAATTGAATGAGGGATTTTGATTCTATGATGAATTAGAACAACTTTGATGTGAACCTACCCGGAATTCGAACTAGAACTAGATGATTATGATTAAAGAGGCTCGTTTGACTTTGTATGGTCAACTCTTGAAAAACACCTAGATTATGCTAAAAATCGTGAAAGAGAATGAGAGCAGATGAGTTGTGAGGCAAGAAATAATAATAATAATCGTTAGTTTATATATAAAAACGAATCTAGTTCGTGTGTATCCTAGATTGAGAGATAACTTACTTGAAACTTAATGAATAAGATAAAACACAAATTAGAGATAAAACCTTGCAAATCCTGGATACAGACTGATGTTTCATGATATGAGTTTATATAAGATCATTCTAGAAACTTAAATTTGAATTATAATACTCTTAGGATAAAGATTAAACCATCAACGAGCTGAAGAATAGTTTAAACGAGCTGATCTTCGAAGAGCAACGAACCAGCTGCTGGTGCAGCCTGGTTGCGTCACGTAGCCACAACAGCCACCCTCGTCGCGTGGCGCGGCGAGGTGGTATCCTGTTGAAGTTCTGTTTTTGACATAGTCAGCCCCTATAGTTTGTAACTTTGATTCGAATTGCTAAAACTTGATTTTTAAGATAGCTTAACGAGTTGTAACAATACTAACTCATGATTAATGGATAAAATACACTTTTACTGACAATTCGGTACCCGGATTATCGAATGGGTTGGGTACAATGAAACGGAAAAATTCGAGGATGTCACAGCTAAAATATGAAACAGTAAGATTAACGTAAATAAGCCCATGAGTCCACGACCCAAATTAAGCCTTTTAGAACAACCACGTTTTTTGGGTTGTATAATTAACGTGCATTTTAGGAAGAAAAACTTGTAAACTTGTAAACTCTATATAAGGAATATAGCTCACATTATAATATTCTTATATGACAAAACACACTCAGTGGTCCTAATGAACGCTCACAGGCGAAGTGAGATGGGCGCAATGTGGTGCTTTGATGGCACACTTCGCACGTTGGTGATCATGCTACGCGATGGACAAATATATAGCCCGTCGCGATACGCAATGGCTTGTAATTATCCTGGAAAAGTTTTTGTGTTCAAAGCGTTACGCGACGGGTCTTTAAATGACCCATCACGATATTCAACGTGGCCGCTACACAAATGTGACATGTTTCTCGCCACATGGCATAGCTAGGTCTGACTAGGCAACCTTATAAGCTAGTCGCGCTACACGATGACCCTCCTTTTAAGCCATCGCGATATGCGACCAATTCCGAAATCAACTATAAAAAGGAGGGAACAAGGCCTTCATTCTTTCTTCATTTTAACATCGCTACTCTCTCACTTTATTACACTAAGGTGTTAATATAATACCTCGAGTAGTCATAACGATACCCTGTTCGATCCAACGAAGCTTTCATACACGAATCTAAAAGCTCTGCCTGAGCAAGGTGAGACTTTGTGTGTGACATTCATGACAAAACGAGGTACACCTTAATGGCTACGTAATGGGTAAACAGTTAACCGGTTATTTCGTATCGAGTAAACGATTCACCGAACGATACTGATTATGACCAGATATATCGGGGGGCATATACAAGTGATATATTTATTATAACAACTAACATATTTATATTATAGCCATAGTATGTGCAAAACCACTTAAACGAAAAGATTTTCGTTTAATGATACACTGTAACTTAAACCCAATCGTAAGAACCAAAACAAGCATTGTATCGTCAGTCAAGCCAAAAAAGTATAAGATGTTTTAAGCAATTCGAGAAAATATTTTGGATTTTTACAACGAGTCAGTATGATTTTCTTAATTTACAAAAAATAGCTGAAAAACACTCACTTTTCGTTGTTTATCAAACCCGAACTATTTTTCTCGCCAAAAACCGAACCATGACTAAATTTGAGACCGAGATTTAACTTTGGGCACGCTTGTTATAATCATAAGAACATATTATTATTAGTAAAAATGATAACTAAACATGCAAAAACTTTTAAAATGATCCAAAAACATATTTATATTATAGCCATAGTATGTGCAAAAACCACTTAAACGAAAAGATTTTCGTTTAATGATACACTGTAACTTAAACCCAATCGTAAGAACCAAAACAAGCATTGTATCGTCAGTCAAGCCAAAAAAGTATAAGATGTTTTAAGCAATTCGAGAAAATATTTTGGATTTTTACAACGAGTCAGTATGATTTTCTTAATTTACAAAAAATAGCTGAAAAACACTCACTTTTCGTTGTTTATCAAACCCGAACTATTTTTCTCGCCAAAAACCGAACCATGACTAAATTTGGGACCGAGATTTAACTTTGGGCACGCTTGTTATAATCATAAGAACATATTATTATTAGTAAAAATGATAACTAAACATGCAAAAACTTTTAAAATGATCCAAAAACATATTTATATTATAGCCATAGTATGTGCAAAAACCACTTAAACGAAAAAATTTTCGTTTAATGATACAGTGTAACTTAAACCCAATCGTAAGAACCAAAACAAGCATTGTATCGTCAGTCAAGCCAAAAAAGTATAAGATGTTTTAAGCAATTCGAGAAAATATTTTGGATTTTTACAACGAGTCAGTATGATTTTCTTAATTTACAAAAAATAGCTGAAAAACACTCACTTTTCGTTGTTTATCAAATCCGAACTATTTTTCTCGCCAAAAACCGAACCATGACTAAATTTGGGACCGAGATTTAACTTTGGGCACGCTTGTTATAATCATAAGAACATATTATTATTAGTAAAAATGATAACTAAACATGCAAAAACTTTTAAAATGATCCAAAAACATACTTTGATATTAGACGTTGTTAGTAATCAGAAACATATAGTTTTTTGCTCAAAAACACGGATTATGATGTTTATATCACGTTTTTACGGTTTGAAAACTCGATTTCAAACACTAACCGAACCCTAATTTACAAGACTTAGGTATTGACGTTGAATAATTGGTTTTGTGTTACATGACTTGTATATATACTAACTTGAGAATCAAGAACTCAGAGAGGCGAGAAAACGACCTAAACACTCGGTAAAAACACAAAGGTAATAACCGATTACTCGTTTAGGGCTGTTTAGGATTATATTATGGTGTGCTTATTGTTAGCCTATGAAACATTTCAGGGACATTAGGGATCATATGAATGAGTCACTGCCAAATTTGTTAATTTTTTTATTAACGGAGAATATTTGGCGATTTTATTAGCGTTTATGCGATTTATTATGAAAAATAGCTAAACTGCTTGACAAACTATGCAACTTTGTGGAGAACTCAGAAATGACATTTTAAGATCACATATAAAGTTTGGGAACAATGGGAGAAGTCTATATATGGTTTGTGTAATTTCTTTTAATCTAGTTTTAACAGCGGAATTGTACGCAAACAGGTATTTTAGCCAAAGAGTTAGGTTATGGAAATTTTACAGAGGTTACTTGATGATATTTTGACCATTTATAAAATTTATCGGATTTTTCGGGAATCGTTTGATATAAACGGGTGATTTATTGGTTAATTATAACACAAAAATTGGAATTTTATAAATAGTAAGTGTAAAAATTCTGGAATCATTCTTATAAAACTAATCATATTTTAAATTTGTATTAAAAAAATTCTCATAATTTATTTAAAATTATATAAAGAGTTATAATAATTTGAAGATTTAATTTATATACGTTTTGATAAAACCGGCAGCGTTGTGTTTAACGAACTGACTGGTATATCAAACATCAAAAGTGGTTAAATATCATAGTTTGGAATGAAATTTATAAAACAAACTTTTTAAGAGATTTCTGGACAATTCGGGTGAATTATACGCGTTTTGTACAATCAAACATATATGAAATGGAAACGAACCTTGCGACCAATCCAGGTATTGAAACCCTAAATTTCTTTATAAATCGAATCCTTTTATCAAACTATATGTTTACTCAAGTTTGTGTGATCTTACCTATTTTTAAAATGCGTAAACGACCAACTTGGCCAAGCACGGAAAACGGTGAAACTAAGCCAAGACTGGTTTTAAACATTTGATATCGTACAATGTCACAATCTAAGAAAACTGATATGTTGTGGGTGCAACAGTCATACCCAGACTAGATATACAGCCCGATTTAGTTTAAAGACTGTACTAGTTTTAACAGTACAATACCAATTATATGATACGAGCTATAGTCGAGGCGTATTAATTACTGCACTTGTTACCCCTACGACACTACAATAAAGTGAGTTTCATAACCCCGCTTTTTAAATTGTTTTACGAACATTTGGGGCGAAAATCATGTTTATATATACCTATTTATCTGGAAACATGTTATGATGTGAATTGTCTAAGTGCTAACATTTGAAAGTCCCCCCACACGAGTCATTAACTACGAGCCCATGGCATGTGGCATGTGAATAGTACTATTGGTTTAACAAACTCAATTGATAGGGCCGGTTGGGTATGTCGGGACATGTTTTACAACTGCACATGACATACAAACATGTTGTAACATGCTATGTAGTGTTAGACATAGTACTCGTTTCAGGCAAAAGGGTCAATGTGGCCACGAGGAAGTGCGTGGGCGGTCAAGGGTCACGTAATAGAAGCGCGTACAGGTTTCACTTGTGGTTTAGTATAATTACATCACATACATACATACATACATACTATGACTGCTATGATTGCGTATACTGATCTCGTACAAACTTATGAAACTCACCAACTATTCATAGTTGACCCGTTTTAACATGCTTTTCTGGTGAACCGAAGTTGGAATAACATGCTTATGTGCTTTGTGCTAGAGCTTGAAACCAACCTTGTGTAGATAGACGCAAATACACTATTAAAGAATAAGCGGCTTGAAGAACCGGTTATGTGTATTTCACTTAGTTTGTAAAAATAGTACGAAATAATGTAACATAATGTAAATTAGCTTGTTAATTTTCTTTATAAACAATGTGGTTGATACCAGAGGTGTTTGTTACATTCCCGTATTACTCTTCCGCATTTACCTAGTCGGGGTTTGACATTGTGCCATCGTGTTAAGTTTCTAATCTCGTGATTATTGTTATGATTATCGGTTTATACTAATATAGATATACTACATTGTGTTTAACTAGATGCTTAATACCAAGAAACACTTTATTTGTAACCTTGCAAGGTGAGACATTTGATTTTTTGTACAACTCACATTTGCGTGAAACAACTGGTTTTCCAATGATGTCATAATGATTTTTAAACTTATTAAACTCATGATAGATAGTCCACTAGTTTTCAAAATGTTAGTTGCATTACTACGATTAAGTCTGTGCAGACTTATGCGATTGTTACTATTGGTATTGTGAGGTTTAGTAACAAGGCTTACCTAATGGGCTATTACACGTTACTTATTGGACAAGGTTAGCCAATAAGTAATATGACCATAGTCACATATATGGTCGAGTGACATGTATCTTTCGCTAATTTGTAAGCAGACATGTGTAAAAACATCTTAATGTTGTAACTGTAAAAATGTGACATTTACAAATGAATCTGCTCACAAGTATATCTTGCTAACCAAATATTTTTAAACATGTTTCAGGTGGCTTGTTAAAGACACATGAATGATGAATGCGGGCTTTCAACTTAAATAAGTGGATTGTCACCATAAAAAAAAGAAATATGTTTTGTAAATTAGGGTTTATCCCTATAAAATTTATGTTTGTATAAATATGAGGTTTATCCCCAGTTTATGAAATAAGAATCATGGTGTTTTTACACGATGATTAATTTTCCTAAGTACGGTCCTGATGAATTATTCCGCTGCAAAATATTTTAATAATAAGCACCGATACCACCGCTTGTGTTCACGGCTCCCTTCCCGGGGTATAAAGTCAGGGGATGTAACAAAAGCATAACATTAAAATAGGTTAAAAAACATAACAATAGTCGTTCACTTTGGATTCTCCGGAGTCAGAGTCATCTTGAGCTGGAGCCTCCCTAGTAGCCAAAGCCGCAAACTAGAGATGGTTTCTCAAACATCCCATGCTTCTATGGAAAAACACCATGCGAGATACATAGTTTCAGCAGTCACAATTTGCTTGTGAATATGTTTGTCCTTCGAGAATCTCAGTAAGTGCCCGCGTAGAATCGATGGAATTGACCAGCACTTCACTTTGAGTTGATTTGGTGGGTGGAAATATCAACAGTACCTCTAAATTGAACATATGCCGTATGAACTATAGGCTAAAATTAGCTTCCCGTTGTGTCATTTCCCGTCACGTACATCCAAGCATTCGCCAACACGACCTCGTTGTCATAGCTCCACATCACCGGTCGTAGGCATTTTTTGTTTGTGACTTGGAAAAAGAAAGTGTTCGAAAGAGATAGAAGAATGAATTAATGTGTAAAAACTGACTCAAATCTTAAATATATATATATAAATGAAACCTCCCTACATTCTCCCATACTACAAGATTGTTTTATTTGTAAATGAAGGCTTCTCATGCATTTGACCGAACTCACGGGTATGGGTCTCACCAAACATAGATAGCCCTTAAACATGTTATAACATCTCATTAAATTAAAAATTAATCTAATCAAATATTTGATACGAAAATCCAATAAAATATGGATATACTAAAAACTAGTATCCGATTTTTTTAAACAAATATTATTTATAATTAATAAACAATTTAAAAGTAAAAAAAAATAAGTGGGTCATGGGCATCGCCAAACCCAAATATCTTTTAAACTGGGTTATAACGTCTCATTTATTTGTTGAACCCTTTCATTGTCAAATCCTAAGTATATTATTAACTTCATTACAATAAATAAAATTAAAGTCCAAAAAAATATATAAATATTATAAACGAATAATGTAAAAAAAACTCGTAATACGGGGGATAAAAACTTTCTATACCAAAGAGATCCGGGAGATGTTCCCGCTAATCCCGTGCACCAACCCACCTACCCCATAAAGCGCCATTACCCCCCACCCCACAACAAGGCGCCATTACCACCCCCATCCCCCTAAGTAGTAGTAAAACTAATAACTAAATAATATGACATGAGAGAGACATCATATCTTTATATCTAATTTGTAGAACAAAAGTGGGCAAGGCCATACATGCTCACATGTCCAGACTCCAAAATCTCCAAGGCATATACCCACACTTTGTGATTGTAAGCATATGCCGCACAAATTGGCAAATCCTAAAGCGTCATCTCCTATATATGTCTCTTTATCATTGCACCCATTTCCATAACATTTTAACAATTCGTTGCATATCTCATTGTTTCACTCTTCCTCACTTCAGTTTCAGGTTTTATTATACATACCCTTTAATCACCCTTCAATCTTTAATATAAAAGTTAGTAACTTTTGTACTGATTTCTTGTAAATCTTTAGGGTTTGGAATTGCAGTGGAAGAAACATGAACAGAGCTAAATTGGGTACAATGGTTAATGGGTCTAATTGTTATTCTTCTTCTGCTTCTTCTTCAAAGGTTGTCATTAATGATCCCAAATTGCTTCACCAGAAGAAAGCTGCTATTCGCCTTGCGGGTCCTTCTAAATTTCAGGTTTTTGGACTTTTAATGGTTTCTTTTTAGGGTTTATGGAATCTTTACATCATAAAGTTGTGAACTTTAGGGTTTTAAGACATTGTGTGAAATGCCCAAATGAAAACTTGTGGATTAGAACAAAAAGTTTACTACTTTGACCATTGAAAAGTTAATTTAGAATGTTGGTGCGGGTCGGATTAAAGCGCATAATAAAATTTGGGACCTTTTCCTAAGAAAAATTGTTTTCGATCCTGTGAGCTCCTGTGTCATAAATGCGTATGTATAATTATAGAACACAAGCCCTATAGTCAAACAATATTGAAACCAAAATTACCTATATATAATTTGTTAATTATTATAATATGGGGGCCCTAGAGAAGTGAGGACCCTGTTTAGTGCAATCTTACAAAGTATCTGATTTATGAGCCTGCACAAAGTTACTAATTTGACCGGTTTGGTTTGGAACGATTTGAGAGAAATGAATACTGTAACCGATTGAAGCCGGTTTGAGTTGAAACCATTTAGTTACTGGTTTCGTAAAAAAAAGTTTAATATGAAAACTAAATACATAACATAAACAACATAAATTTATATTTTAATTGTCTTTGTAATTTTAGAAATAACAAAAACATAATCTTGTTACATAAATAACAATATTTTAGAAAATTACGATACGAAATACTTTTTGTGTTTTGATATTTTTATTGGTCTATGGCGTAGTCGTCGTGTATGTTTATTCTTTGGCATCACTATTTCTGCCGAGGTGTATCGGTTCATTATACACAAGTTATTCATCGGAGAGTGGAGTCAATTGTCCGTTTGCCACCTTCATATGTATAAGTAGCATTAAGTGTATCATTTGTTTGAACTGTAGGTTATTGCAGATTTTGATAATACACTGACAAAGTTTTGGGTTGATGGATGTCGAGGACAATGTATGTTCGCGGTTTATTTAAAAATTTGAACTTTTAATCTTTATTATGTATTTTTACTGTAATTAAATTATTGTCTAATTATACTTGTAGCCAGTCACGCGCTTCTACAACAGGATAACCCTGAGTACAATGCTAAAAGAGACGAGTTATTTAACTACTATCATCCTATTGAATACGACCCACAAATCCCAGTTGATGAAAAAACAAAGCTCATGGTGGAGTGGTATGTAAACTATTTTGTGTTTATACACTCAAAAACACTTTAAAACATATAAATCATTTTTTTATTATTATTATAGGTGGGGTAAGACCCATGGTCTTCTTATTGAAGGCGGTCTAACGTACGAAGCAATAAGAAATTCAGTAGCCAATGCAGTTATTGCTTTCAGAGAAGGCGTTGTTGAGCTTTTCGAGTTTTTAGAGGCAGGCTTTTGTTTATTTTAGCATCATTTAAATGGTCAATTTAGTTAATATTTTTATATTTTTTATTTGCTATCTGTAGGAGAGAGATATCCCGGTTCTTATATTTTCAGCAGGTCTAGCTGATATTATTGAAGAGGTAAGTTATGCCATTGTCATGTCATCACATATGTATGCCAGCAGGCACTTATTTTGGATTTTATCAGGTTCTTCGTCAGAAACTGCATAGGACGTTCAAAAATGTCAAGATCGTATCGAATCGGATGAAATTTGACCAGAATGGTAACCTGGTATCGTTTACAGGTAACATAAACTAAGTAACCATGTTTTAATTAAGTTTTTAGTCATGATGTTTTGAATTTTTAATTATGAAATTTATACAGGGAAGTTGATCCATAGTTTAAACAAGAACTAGCATGCGCTTGATATGGCTGCATCTTTGCACGATCATTTGGGTGATGTGGATGATCAAATGATGGATAGCGCGTCTGTGAAAAAAAGAACAAATGTGTTACTTCTTGGTGATCACATGGGAGATCTCAGAATGTCTGATGGTTTGAATTATGAAACGCGCATTTCTGTTGGATTTTTGTAAGTTCTAATATTAATAAATTGTGCTTTTTGTTGGATTAAAATGAGTATTTTGCCAGCCAAAATGGCAAATTTGTAATTATATTGTACACTTTTTGCAGGAACCATAACATTGAGAACTCACTTGATACCTACCGCAATGGATTTGACATTGTTTATATAGTAAGTGTGATTATATATTACATGACTAATAAAAGTAACTGCAACTATATATGTAAGTCAAAATTTTTTATAAAAATAATAATGTTTTGCAGGATGATGCACCGATGTCAGGAGTGGTGAAGCTAGTCTCAGAGCTATTTTCTCCTGCAAGTGATTAAACTTTTGGTTATTCTAAATCACGGTGTCATTTTATGGGCGTTTTCTTAGTTTCTGCATCAAGTATGCTTTATAACTTGCTAGCAATCCTTTGGGTCCCCTGATGCTTTTCTTTATAACTTTCTTAGTTTCTGTTAATTTGGTTTTTATTAATCATGATGCTAGGGGCCATGGTTTCACTCATTGTAACGAAACAGTTTAGTAGTTCTATATAATGCATCATTCAAAATGAAAATTTTTCTGCTTTTGTATGTTGAAAAGGTTTTCGGTTTGGTCGTTTTGTAGTTTAATTTCGCAAATTTTCAGCTATTTCTGGACTTTATGGTTGGTAATGTGGCAATTAGAAAATATGAAGGTTCAACTGTAAGTGGTTATTGTGGCACATGTTAAAAAGAATAAAATCTACTAATTGGGAATTTGGAGTTTTGAAAACATTGAAATTGAGAATCTACTTTAGGGAAGTTGGAACTTTGGATGTTTGAACTTGTATATTCATTTCAGAACTAATAATATCCCTGAGAACAGCAGATGCGACATAAAGACTTAAATAAAACTGTAAAATAAGAATAACAAATGGTTTATTTCTCAATCTTAACTATTCTTTGATTTTATCTTTTCTTCTAATTTATTTAATTCAAGTCAGATTTCAAATTTGGCAAAAATACTTCCCAAGCTGGTGAATGATACTAGTGATGATACATTATTTTAGACTTTAATCTAACAATCATTTATTACAATGAACAAAGTTTGAACCATAAGCCTCTATTTCAAGTAGTACAGTAACATATATGCCTTTAAAACTTCAAACCCTTGTTCAAAAATTGTGATCTAATAATAACACCCTAGCCACAACAATACTTGACAACATCAACACACTCTAAACAGAAAACGAAGACACCAAAAACCCGTCCTGCTGCTCATTTCTTCCTGTTCTTGCCTTTCATAACCCTAACTATCCTCCTGTTTGATTTGTCACCGCCCGATCCCAAAGAGAAACTCCCACCTCCAGCATTGAACTCTACACTTGATGACTGGAATGGATTCTGAGGTGGCGGTGCTTGGTTTGGCTGACCACCAAACGAGAAAGAAACCGGTGCTGGGGCTGGGGTTGGGGTGGCTGAACCGAACATGAACCTTGGTGAGCTTGCAGGAGCCTGACCAAATGGAGAAACGGGACTGTGAGTTTGCATTGAATCCTCAGCCATACTGTCTTCCATACTCATCTGGTCACTGTTATTGTTATTATTATTATTAACGGCTCCAAATACAGGAGTTGAGTTTCCAAAAACAGAAGGGCCGCCGAAAGATGAGTTGGAAGCTCCAGCTGTCATAAACGAAGGTGCGGGTGTAGAAGATGCGCCAAAACTGAAGACTGAGGATGATGGAGATGTAAATGTCAAACCGAACGCTGAAGATGTTTGGGGTTGTTGCCAAGTGGAACCGAATATGGAAGTGGTGTTACCAGATTTGGTCTCAGAAGTGGGACCCAAGGAACTGGTACCAAAAGTTGATGAACCAATAGCAGGAGCCGAGGACCCGAAAAGAGTACCGGTGGAAGATGCATTGGTGCTTGCTTGAAATCCATTGCTGATATTGAAGAAAGATCCAGGTGACTGAGAACTAGTGGTTGAAGGAGCTGCTGCTGAAGAATTAAAAGCAAAAGGGACACCTCCAGTGGTGGCCATGGTGGTTGAATTAGCTGCTGCTGTAGAACTAAAGCCAAAGGGACTGGGAGTGGTGGTTGAGGTGGCTGCAGCTGAAGAACCGAAACCAAAGGGAGTGGCCGTTGAAGTAGCTGCTGCTGCAGAACCAAAGCCAAAGGGAGTGGTGGTTGAAGTAGCTGCCGTTGAAGAACTGGCACCAAAGAGACCACTTCCGGTGGTGGTGGTGGCGGTTAAAGTAGGTGGTGCCGGAGAACTGAAGCCAAAAAGACCACCAGCGGTGGAGGCGGTAGTGGTCGAAGTAGGTCCTGCTGAAGAACTGAAGCCAAAGAGACCACTAGCGGTGGAAGTGTTGGCGGTGGAAGTAGTTGCTGCTGGAGAACTGAAGCCAAAAAGACCACTTCCAGTGGTGGCTGCGGTGGTGGAAGTAGCTGCTGCTGCAGAACTGAAGCCAAAAGGACCACTACCGTTGGTTGAAGTTGTTGCCGCCGGAAAACTGGCGCCAAAAAGACCACTTCCGGTGGTGGTGGCTGCTGCCGAAGAACTGGCGCCAAAAAGACCACTTCCGGTGGTGGCTGCTGCCGAAGAACTGGCGCCAAAAAGACCACTTCCGGTGGTGGTGGCTGCTGCCGAAGAACTGGCGCCAAAAAGACCACTTCCAGTGGTGGTGGCTGCTGTCAAAGAACTAGCGCCAAAAAGGCCACTTCCGGTGGCGGTGGCAGCCGGAGAACCGACGCCAAAAAGACCACTACCAGTGGTGGTGGTGGTGGTGGTGGTTGATGTAGCTGCTGCCGAAGAACTGGCTCCAAAGAGACCACTTCCGGCGGCAGCGGTGGTTGCTGCCGGAGAACTGAAGCCAAAAAAACCGCTTCCAGCGGTGGTATTGGTGGTTGAAGTAGCTGTTGCTGGAGAACTAAATCCAAAGAGACCACTTTCTGTGGTGGTGGTGGTGGCAAAAGTTGTAATAGCAAACGGTGAGCTGGAACTTGTGGTGGTGTTTCCGGTTCCTGCCACTGAAGTGCTTGGGGCTGTTGAAGCAGCAGACCCAAAACTGAAACCTTGAGGTGACACAGAAGTAGAGAAAGTAACAGCAGGGGTAGTGGTGGTGGTGGTGGTGGTGGTGGTGGTGGTGGACAATGTGGCGGCAGTACTGGCGGAAGCTGAAAAGGTAGCCAATGAAGGAAAAGTAGGAGGGTTTGAAGCAGGTGTTGTGTCGGGAGTACTTATGTTCTTGGTAGACGTGCCAAAAGAGAATATACCATCTGATGATGTGGCTGCAGAAGCAGCAGGGAATAAAGACTCAGATTTCCCATTCAAGACACCATTTTCATCCTTGTTGGAAACTGAAACTTTTGCAGCATCTTTCTTTGCAACCGAATTAAACACACTGCAAAAACAGAATAACAATGAGGATCCATACATAGTAACTAACAAAAATATGTAAACAAATGGATGTTCAGTTGTAACCTAACCTGATTGGGACGACTTCTTTTGCTTTCGCATCTGAACTAGCATTCGGTTTAAATTCTGAAACTTCGTTAGCAGCAAACGAGAATGGTGAGACCTTTACCGGATCAACCTTTTCGATTTGGGAGGTTGATTTTGTAAACACACTTGATTGTGTGATTGTAACTGGTGGAGACGATGAAAATGAGACAGGAATCTTAAACCCTAACCCTTGATCACTAACCGAGCCCTTGTTTGTGTCATTTTCACCTTCTTTCAACTTAATCTGTTCTGGAACTTTAGAAACCTCATCAAACACGGGTTTATTATATTCGACTAATTCAGAAGCTTTAGAGACTTCCGGTACTGTTGGGGTTTTGATGATGTCAGCAGCAGAGGTGGTCCCATTTTCATGAACGCCATCGTTTTCATCATCCATCTCAAATGAATCCTCAGGTGCGCTCATCTGAAAAGCATGTTTAATCTGTACTACTTCGGTAACCTTCGAGGGTAATTCAGTTGGTTCAGCCACTGGTGCTTTATCTTTCAAAGTATCTCGCACATCACCGTTGACAGAAGTGAACATGTTATTAGATACAGGAGACTTCCTTACACTACTTTCTTCAGTCTTGTCTTTGCTTTTAAAAATCAACTCTGGTACAACTGGCTTCTGAATATCATTAACACTGGAAACAAATTTAGGTGACTCTACTTTTTCCAAGCTTTTAAGAGCTTGACCATGAAGCATATCTAATCTTAGTTCATTTGTTGATACTGAATTGTTTTCTTTTGGGCTCGGTTTGTCACAAAGTTGCAATATTTTGGTGGCTGTTTGAGTATCTTTTGCAGGAACAGAAGCATAGTTTGAAACTGTTGGTTCAGATTTGTCTGCTAACAGCAGAGTCTGACCCACACCGTCCGGTTGTTGAAATCCAGTGTACCCGAGTTCTTTCTTTTCTCTTTGTGATATAAGATTAGCTTTCTGTCGAATCCTACGAAGCGAGTTACCGGACCCAATATCATCATCTAGCACCGAACTCCTACGTTTTAGAGCCTGATAAAGAAAGTGAAAAACAGTTGAAAGAAAAAGATTAAAAAACATATTATATAAAACAAATTGCAAATAAAGAAAATTAACTATGTTTTGATTTCTATTTGAACTCACAAAAAAGCTTAATCTTTTTAAAAACATATATTAAGAGTAATCTCATCAGTTAACCAACAAAAACAGATCAGTAACCAAAAAACCAAACTGTAATAACCAAATCCAAAGAAAACCCAAAAGGTTAGGTTTTATGTTTTTGTAATAACCAAACTTTCAGTTCAGGTTCTATTTTGCACGTAATTAAAATTGAAGATACCAAACCAAATTTATAAATTTTAAATTTTAATTTTTTATTTTAAGTAACTTGAAAGAATTTTCTAAATAGTGTAACCAAGAAAATTCAGCCCAAATGTATGATCAACTAATTATAAATTAACAAAAGATTTAGACCAAAATTCACTATTCTGGGCCAACTTTTTTCATCTAAAATTTCAAGCCCAAATAAAAAAAAAACCGAAAAACCAAAACTGAACCAAACACAAACTGAAAACCAAAAAACCGAAAATTCCATTTTAGTTTTTGTTCAGTCTGAACCCAAAACCGACCCAAATCAACCCGTGCACTTTCAGATGCTACATCAGCCTACTTTGAGAGTAATGTCAACAAGGTCAAAGTTACTGGTGTCATCATTTTTATCAGATAACCAGATCAGATTTTGAAAGATGAGTCTTTTTATGGGTGAAAACCAAATGTGTTAATAGAAAAATCAGACCAGTTACCCAAATCTATAATCTAAGAAATTACACAAATACCGTTCTCCCTTCCTGCCCTTGAAAAGATGTCAACGCAGCATCATGAGCATAATCTGATTTGATTCCCTGAAAATTACGCATACATAAACAAATTCTTAAGCAATATTAACAAGTAAGTTCAATAGAAGCAAGCAGGTTAAGCAAACCTGTTGGCTAGAAGTTGAAGGACTTTTGAAATACGGACTGCGAGCCATGGTGTACATCGCAGATCTGCCTCGAGATCTTGGTGTTGCAAAACCATTTTCAAGATTCCTTAAACTGTTTGTAGTCTTTTGAGCCACTGGTGTAAACGGAGTTCTTGGGAAGCAACTTTGAGTCTTGTCTAGGCTCTTGATTGGTTGGCCTTGATCCCATGTAAGACTTTGCTAGCTCAGCAGGTGAAGCAATCTCCTCCTTAAGAACCTGAAAACAATATAATAACAAATTGTATATGATGAAAAACTGTTTGCTTAGTATAGCATATAAATGATTACAGAGACCAACATGAAACATTAATATATTACTTACTCCTGATGTAACAATGGGAGTTGATATAGCAGCATGAAAGGTAACCCTCTTCTCTCCATGTTTTTCCTGTGAGTCATCAAAAGGTGACTCGGTGGTTTTTGAATGCAATACTGAAGTCAACCGTTGAATTTCAGACCTGTTAATTGTGACATGATTCACACAAACACGACACTTAGGCCAACAAAAACTAAACGATGTCATTTAATGAACAAAGCATTGCTATCGAATACTTCAAAAATATACTCGGCTCCAGTGGAATCTGAAATGAAACGTTTCATACACCATCGACAGCCAAAAATAGAAATAAATAGAATATTCACTTAATAAAGAAAGTGTTGTTATCGATATGAAAAATTCATACAATAGTGTCACCATATGATTAAAAAGAAACACTATTTAATTTCCCTCAGAAAAAAGATTACATATAACAATGTAAGATTGTAGTAAAAAAACAACCAACCTAGTAAAGGTTTTTTGTTGCAACATTTGTTCAAGCTCTGATATCCCGGTCGCAGCCGCATTGCTAGCAGCATTACCATCTTCTCCTTCATTCTGAAGAACATTCTGAGGGTCTTCATTAACCTCTGGTCAAATAAAAGTTATTGTAAGAACATGCAAACCGTAATATCTTAGTATTGTTTTCAGCAATAAATAATATAATGTTTAATGTAGTCTTATATGATGATTAGACTACATGATAATTCAGATTATGTTTCAGCTCATTTGTAGATTACTTACAAAAATTACTCAAATAGTGTCATGTTATTCTCCACCTTACACATCAAAACTAACAATATAAACTCACATGTAACACAATTCTAAAGTTTGAAAGTCCAACTTTACACGTGTACAGCATTTCACTTTTCCACATGTCGTAATCTACTAGACTTTCTAGTGAGCAAGAAACTTTAAACTTTATAGAAAATTATTTCATCCATACACCACTAGTCCATGCAGAAAATTACAAAAAGGCGTGATTTTAAAACGTGAAGCGCACCGAGGCGACAGAGCCCCAAGTTGAGACACAAAGCGCAAGGCTTGTCGTACGCGAGATGCGCATACTGTTTGAAGTAGATATTAACATCTAAAATTCCAATAATACAAAGTAGAAAGTAGATAGGAATAAAAAATTACATCAATACATGAAAATTTCCTTTTACTAATATAATAGCATCAAACTTCATAATATTTTGAAGTAGAAGATAGTAAAACAGTTTCAACATATCTAAAAGGTAACAAACAGTTAATGAGCAACTCAAAAGATGATCTTTCCATAAACAAAAAAGGAACTACCAAATAATAGAATGAAGGGTTACAAAAACGAGATGCGAATCTGCTGTTTACGATTGGGATTGAAGATTGCAATTAGTTTACCATTGAAAAACAGAATAAAAAGTTACGATAGGGTTAAAGTAATTAAAACTCATGAATCAACGGGCCAGATACTCAGGTTAAAGGATAAAAATACCCAATGGGTCACTTAATTCGTAAACTCTATGGCCATGCACTTTCTGTACAGAAAACCCATAGGCTGTGCGCGTCACACCTCACCATTAAAAGCGCAAAAGCCCTCGCTTTTAAAACAAACCACGCCTTAAGTCATTCAAAGCGCACAAAATTGCGTCCCGCGCTAGGCACACTTTTTAAAACCAAGCACAAACGTGAAACCTTATTAAAAAACAGAGAGATCAAATACATTCATTTCATGATTCATCCACAGAGAAAGAAAAAAAAAACCTGCGCGGATATTTAACGTGAACATATGAAGCTGGCTTCATTTGCCATAAAACAGAACAGAGTATTCTAACAATAAAAAAAAGGTCTATCTAAAAATAATAAGAATATAATGCACAATATAATCACAAACTAGCAGATCTCAACAATTCAAAAATGCAGTAACCAAAATAAACATATTTCCACAGCCAAAACACTAATTAATTAAGGAATTCATAAAACCCTAATATAACAATAAAAAACCATATAAATACCACAAAATTAGGTCAAAAATACAATAAAACCACAAATAAACGTAATTTCAACAATAAAAATAATAAACCTGTGGGCCCAAGGGATCTAGGAGGAAGACTCCTACGGAAAACATCAAACAGGCGGTGAGTTCCGGCGTAAATGAGTCTGGAAGCGGGGTCCACCAGCTTCTTAAACATGCTAGGGTTATTGTTTCTGACGGCTGTAGGAGGCCGAGAATAAGGTGTGGCCGGAATACTACGCCGGAGAGGCTTCTTACGGAACTTGCCTCCGGCTCCGGCGGGTTCGTTCGGAGCAGTTCCATAGCCGGCAGACGCCATAGGAGCTGATGGTGAATAATAATAATAATAATAATAATAATAATAATAATAATAATAATAATAATAATTTGGGAGAAAGGAGAACGGTGGGAGAAGGAGAAAATTGAATTGGGGAATTAGGGCTTTTTATTATTTGGGCAGGAATGATAAATTAGGGCTTATGGAAGGAATTATTATTATTTCTAGTCCTTTAAATTTATGAAATTTTTTTTATTTAAAAAAAAACATTGGTTTAATTAGTTTTTATTTATAATAAGGTTCTATACTCGCGCGCGTTGCGGCGGAAACATTAATATACATTAACATGTATGACGTGATGTGACGTTGAAAAGACATAAAGTTACTAAAGTTTGCCCTTGCGTTATGACATACCTGATTTTAATAAAATTCATATCAAGACGTAGACATAAATAAAGATTTATATATATATATATATAAATTAAGTTGTCATGAAGAAAACATATAAATATATTATATCCGACCCTTGTGTTTTGGTCGTGCATCGTGTGAGTTCAATAATAAATAAAATTTATATCAAAGCGTATGTAGAAAATAAAGTTTTATTCGAAATTTATTGTGACGTCGCATCATAAAAAATGTAAAAATGTGTTATATTAGACCAGTATCATTTTCAAACTAAATATATATCCACACTTATATAAATAAGCGTACCACAATAAACATAAGACTTAAAATATTTTTAAAAGTAAAATATTAATTATCTCTATATATAATAAATGAAAACAGGTTCTGACACGTGTCACCATCACATGCATTTGGGACACGTGTCATCCTGAGGTTGCATTTACTAATGTGTTCATCAACCACACTATCCACGTAGCCTTTTTTTATAAAGCTTCCCTGAAAGCCTCTTTTTCTTGAATCTTCACTACAAAACAAACAAAGATAGAAGAATCTAGATCTATAATTTAAATTCAAAATATTCCCCCAACATCCACAATCTCTCTCACATCTAGATCAAGAAGAATGAGACCGCTTCCTTCGTAAGTTGCTCGAAACATTTAACCTATTCTTTTTCCTTTTTCTTAGATCTATGCTTTGTGATTATTAACCATTATTCTTGTAGGTTTTTTCAGATTTCAAGGGTTGGAAGGAAACCTTCATATATGAAAACTGTTTACAGGTTACACAGATCTGATTTTGAATATTAGTTTGGAATAAGGTTTTGTTTCCTGTTTTTATACCAATGTGTTCTTTTGCTTTTCATTTGAGTATTGATTTTTTGATCGATGTAAGGGTTTGTTTCAACTTCCAACTATTTCTTATTATACCTTTTACATAAACAAATATAAAGAAGTACATTAAACTTATAATAAGTACTACAAATAACAAAGTCATGATGATGGCTGTTACAAAAACTAATACATATTCCTGTAGAAAAACACAAACTTTATTTGCTTTATAACTTAATAAATGTTTTTATTTATTCTGTCAATAAATTATTAAAAAATTTCTTAATAGGCAAATATTTAAAAAAAACAGTCTAAAGTTAGATTTATTAACTCAAGATGACATGATTACTGAATTTTGTTCGGTTTTGTCGTTTTCAGTTAACGATTCAGTTATTGCCCACCCCTAATACCCACAAGAGGTTGTATAACTCTTCACTTTTACTTCTTGGATTATAACAATAAAATGTATAAATGGTGCAGGGTTCTTTTATTATCCTATTTATCCAATACAGTTACTTTTATGTCATATTATAATCAACTTTAACACACTAGAGCTGGTTGTTAGCACATATTATAACTTTTACAACTTTTCTTTATTCCCACAAATGATTTTTAAACATAGGATATTGTTCTTTCTTGAAACAACCATTATCTTTTTCAACATTGATGTTGTAATTCTTGGTCGGTTGGGGTAAGCATGTGGATCTGAATGGATGTAATTGCTCTATATTTATTTTAATTGTTTGCTTTTCTTAATACTTTGTAGTCGTTTGCTTGGTCGGAGTTGTGGCGTTTGGAAGTGCTTTTCGGTAGATATTTTTCTTTATGGTTGACTTCTTTATATTTTGTGTCTTTTAAAGATTGTATGTTGGGTCTTGGAGTTAAGTAATTGATTGCAAGCATAACTAAAATCATTTTTTTTCAATTGAGCAGTCTTGAATTTAAATTAGGTGTAACATCCTACTTTTTGTTATAATAATAAAATGAATTTCGTCTATTTTATAGTGGGTCGTTATCGGTTTAGATAAATAGAATATGAGTTGGGCTAGTGTTGGATAAATGGATATGAGTTATGGACTTGGGTTATGAAAGAAAGAAGGAAAGACCATGGGCTTAAGCCCATGATCCATAAATATATAAACCATAATCACCACTTAATCCTTCATTTCACATATTCTATACACCATTCAAAACACACACTTAAGCTTTCTCTCTAGTTCTTCCTTTCTTTAAACCGAAACCAAGAAGGAAACCGAGCACTGACCCGAGTTAATGATAGTTTGATATTGTATGAACTCAAACCGTTAGATTTAGTCACGAAACGATGAGCCGACACCGTTAAACCGTTTAAGTCACGAGATCCGGGTGGAATCGGGTATTAACCGAGCAAAAGATGAGCCTAGGGATCACCCTAGCTCAGATCTGGATCAAACGGGACGAAAAACGGTGCTGAAACACGTTTTTCCGGGCACCGCCGGTTTTCCGGCACGACGGCGCCTGGGTATTTAAGGATGTCAGAAAATGTTTCTGACAAACCCTAACCCTAATTCGTTAACGGAGAGTTAACGAACTAGGGGTGATTCGTCAAGTGAATTCGCTAATGAAAGCTTAACGAGCTAGCCTTAGTTCGTGTCCTGATTCGTTAAGGAAAATATAACGAATTAAGTCCAATTCGCTGAGACCATTTGTTAACAGAGATAACGAATTAGAAGGTCCAATTCGTTACATGGACTGGTTCGTTAAATGGAATGTTCGTTATATGGACTGATTCGTCAAAGGACTAGTTCGTTAAAAGGTTCAATTCGCTACATGGACCAGTTCCCTAAGATAAGTCAATTCGCTAAGAGCAATGTAACGAACTAGAAGTTTAACAAAAGGACAGAATGGTCCCTGAACTTAGAAAAATGAATGATTTAATTACAAGGAAGCCCTTGAACTTTTATGTAGCAAATTAATCAATGATTCAAAATGCTAATGGAAAATGTGACAATACAGTTAATAGAAATAAAATTTTTCCAAGCTGACCTGGCAGCTCGACCCCAGCCAGGGGCTCTGCCCCTTGGACCCTGCTGAGGGCTGACGCCCCTAGACCCCGCTGCCAGGGGCGCTGCCCCCGGACCCCCGTTCGTTGAGAGTTATAACTAGACTAGAAACACGATGTGAGTAGTAATAGATAATTGATACGCGTAATTGTTATACAGTTAGTCGTGCACAGCTAAGGAAATGAATTACAATTAACGGTGAACGTAATCGAGTTCAGGTGAGTTTCTGGCCTCATTCCTTGTTATGTTTTCGGGGCTGTGTGCATACTCGATGTGATTAGTTAATACACTTATCCTAAGCGATAAGTGTATGCCATATATGTATTATGTGAAATGCATGAATAATTTCTTGTCGGTACATGAACGATCTTCAGAATTGCATGTACTGCCAGGTAATGGTTTGATGTTATATGTATGTTGTAAGATGAAGATTGAATAATGTATGCACGTACGAAACTTTACAATTATATATATAGAAAGTATGCTATGGAGGTATGGAAGAAAGGGTACCGGACCCTAATAATATCCGAGGATGGAGGGTGACCGGACCCTAATAATATCTGAGGATGGAGGGTACCGGACCCTAATAATATCCGAGGATGAAGGGTGACCGGACCCTAATAATATCCGAGGATGTAGGGTGAATGCTCTTTATAACGTAAGGTTAGTTATGAATGTATATGAACGAATGATGGACATGTTAAGTATGTAATGCGTACCTTCGGGCACGTATATGTGTATGTCAAGTAAGTTATGTGACTAACTAGAACTCACTCAGCGTAGCTGACTTTTAGTATGCACGCAGGCAAATAGGTTGAGGCAGCTCACGTGATTGAAGACACATGGCATGGAATCGAAGATACTGGCATCTCGAAGAAATGTTGTGATGTTTGAAAGACTATGTTTTGTTTTAAATGACTATGAATGTTTTATAAGACAAGATTTGGAGGTTATGTAAGATATTATGGTTGAAGTTTTATATCCCGCGTAAAGTTTTAATTAACTCTGATTTGTAAAACTGTGTTTATGAGTAAATCCAACACCAAAGTAAGGCTATCGGTAACGGGGCCTTACATTAGGGCAGAATTTTAGTTGATGGGATTATTAGTTCCTCTATTTAGAGTTAGTGATGGAGGATATTCATATATTCTAGGTGTATAATTAAGTAAAATTATTTTACTCATTATTATCATTAGTTGGATTTTCTAATAGTGCATATCATTATTTGGGGTATTTTTAGAGTATCATTGATTATAGTAAGCTTAATTTGCTTTTGTAGGAGCATCATTGATAATTCTAGGCTTTTTGTAACTGACGATTCCTTTATGTATATTGCTTTATTTTGTGTTTTGGTTGTGCTAAAATGTAAACTTGATTCACTTGTAATATTGTGATTCATTTGTTATACTTAAAAGTTTCTTTGATAAAGTTCTCTAGAGAACTCTTTTATTTAACTGGTTTCATTTTTTTTTGTTTTAGTTTTGGGCTTTTAAAATGTTAACTTATGAGTGTATGATATAAATAATGATATTAGATATGGAAGGAAAGCATGTGGACTTAGATTTCACTAACCAAATGTTCAACTCATGGAAGACATGGATTTAATGTACTTCACTAACCTTTTATTTCATCAAATTTAACCTTTGGTGATTTTGCATATGTTCTAAATTCTAGGATGATTTTGCATTTGTTTCATTTATTTTGTAGGGGTTCACAACAACCAAATTCAGATCTCATGGAAGACATGTGCGAAACTCTCGGCTATACTCATCATTGGTTCTCATGGTCTTCTAAAAGGTAAAATGTTTATTTAACAATTAAAAATACTTATTTTCAATATGTATCATGTCCA
Organism: Bidens hawaiensis; assembly: GCF_021521415.1. Classification (NCBI taxonomy): domain Eukaryota; kingdom Viridiplantae; phylum Streptophyta; class Magnoliopsida; order Asterales; family Asteraceae; genus Bidens; species Bidens hawaiensis. The sequence continues at coordinate 159,838 of NW_027505461.1, read as the reverse complement.
GAATACATTGTTTTATACTAAATTGCTAATTTGTTCATTTTTAATGTTAAATATATTCATTGTATTATAATTTTTTTTATTCAAAATACTTTTGACATCTAAACCAGTTGTAAAAGACTACAAACTCAAATCCAATTTTTTTCTACTTCATAATTCCAGTTTCAAATTTAAAAATTGTGTTTTCCAATACTTTTCACCAAATAGGTATAAAGTCCTGTACAAATCATTTTTACTTTTTCAGTCTTACTAAAACAAATTTCAAACTTTTTTTTAACCAATAAGTCAACTACAAGACAAATGATGAGTCTAAAATAGTATTATTAAATGTCTTATATATATTATGCATATTTTTGCTTTAAGATTTAGATGTGGTGTAAAGAATCATTTTAAATCAATTCTAGCATGTTTACTAATTAGAGTTCAATTACTTAAAATGCACAATTAGGTTGAATTTTGACATGCAACAATTAGCTTCTACCTACATCAGGCAAACGAGTCGCAAACCATTGAAGTGATTAAATTGGTTCAGACACATTTTTTGTGTATTTTATTGCAATGGTCATGACTCATGAGTATGAGAAAAACTTTTGTTATGTTTAATTATATTGCTGCTCACACTCAAGTTTTTCATTCTTATTTTTATTAAAAACATTATTTTAATTTACAAAATTTTGTAGTTGAGGGCTTTGTCGTTTGGGATAAGTGCTATGTGTTGAAGAGTAACTAAATGGAGGTTAAAGGAAATTAGAAAACTTAGCAAATGAATATGAGTGGCAATTTAGAATTTCATGTAGAAAAAGTGTTATATGCTTTTTATTTGCAAACTCATGTATATGTAACTTATATAAGTATATTAATTATTGTTTTGTAAAATGTTTTACAGATTATTTTTTCGACTCGTGTGTCACATGACGAAACTACTATATAATAACTAAAATGTTTCAAATTTATTAATCTTTGTACAAATTATAAAATGGATAAGCAACTTTTAACCTGTATATCATTTTCAAGTCAAATTTTGTATATTTCAAAACTTTTCATCAAAGTGGTATCAAAGTCTTTATACAAAAGACTTCACATTTTCTTTTTTTTTCAGTCTTACTTAAAATAACTTCTTTGACTTTATATATGAAGGACAAAAAATATGTAAGAATATCTATTTTTACTTTTTTAACTTCATATATATTTCAAACTTTTTTATCAAACAACTATGCAACACTCTTATCAAGACATATACTTTTTCATCAATGTACTATTTTTCTTCATTCACATTAAATGTATAATAATTATTAATTAGTAATACTATTATTTTAGAAAAATCAATATAAATAGGTTAATGGTGGAAGTGAGGGTTGTCCGATAGGATCTTATGAGCTTGCAAAGGGTGTTGAAGAATCAGGAGCTGAAGAATATTGATTAAAAAGTTACTCTACTACTTCAAATTGTTGAATATATGATGGTCTTATCTTGATAGGGATTGTGATATTTCAAATACAACATCAAATTTTGTATATTGTAATAGGTTTTTAAGTATTTTTTTCATCTTTTATCTTTTATGTCATATTTAATTTACTAGGCTATATATAATTTATTTGATTTATAAAATTTGATTGATTATATTTGTTGAGGAAAGTTAACGTACAAATGAAATTAACGTTCTAAACATGAGAATCAAGTAGAGTTATTATATATACAAGTAGAGTAATTATAATAGAGTAATTATATAATTACCCTATGATAATTACTCTACTTGTATATATAGTATTCGATCCAAACCCTATATTTATTAATATGGTTTAGAAATAAAATTTTCAACATGTATACTAGAGTTTGTAAAAGGGGAGATTTGGACTTATGTTTGGTGAATAGGTTTGTAAAATGGGAGACTCGAACTTATGTTTGATGAACATGATAGTAAACTGAATTTGGTGTTAACATAATTGCGAATGGAAACTAGAAGCGACACGTGTCTAAACCCGTTCATTTGAGTTACTTGGTTAAATGTTATTTTGATTTTTAAATTATATTTATTAATATGCTTGAAATTTTATTTTTTCAACCCGTGTGTAATACGAGAATACAAGCTAGTATAGAAATAAAATGGTACATAATCAAACATGTAAATGAAAGTTTCATGTAAATGAAAGTTTCTTACATAAATAATATCAAAATCAAACATTGAAAATAACTAACTCCAACTACTAACTCCAACTACCTAAGTGGAAAATGAAAATACTTTGCACACATGTAAAAAAAATTTGGTTTATTTCATGGATAGTTAATATTGTGAGTTAACCATAATATGGTTTTTAATAATAATAATAATAATAATAATAATAGTCTATTTGTATCAAAAACATCCATCACTTAATGGAGACTTAAATTCAATCATCACGTGTGTCACTTTTAATGAAATATAGAAATGAAGGATTTGAGCTATACCCTGTGCAATGTTGTCAGTTCGAATCTCGAGCCCACCCGGGTTATCGTCCCATCGTGTGTAACGCTAGAGAGTTTTGCTCTTGTGGCTTTATAACGACTGTCAGGTGGCAGCCGACGATATGGTTACCCCGGAGAACGCCTAAGCTATCGTTAGCTCGGTTATGACAACATAGTCTGATCAAAGTGGGACAACGAGACTCTCCAAATTGAAAAGTGTGGTGGCCTAACACACAAGAAAATCGTTGCTTTAAGAAATAATAATAATAATAATAATAATAATAATAATACACCACTAGGGCCTTTTGATATTAAAACCACAAAATAGTCAAACAGTCATCTGTTTGTCTTCATAATTGGTTATTTTATTTTATTTTATTTAGTTTTGGTTGATTGGTTTCAAAATTTTCAAACCATAAATCATGTGTAGTCATAATGCCCCACCCCTGGACATTATACGTCACATGACGTCCAGTCACTTTTATTTTGTTCCAAATACGTCTAATGCTTGAAAGTTCGCTAAAAAAATAAAAATATTACACGTTCAATGTTTGTTATAAGAAATTTAAAAAAAAAATATTTTTTTAAAAAACTTACCACACTCGGGATCTTCCGATAACACGCACCACGCTCGAGCAAGTAGGTCATACTCGTCGGGTTTCCTTGGTATAGTGTTCTTTTTAGTCCGAGGTTCGTCGGGGGGTTTCTTTATGTGTTTTCTCCCATGTCCGTCTCCATGTTGGCTCGAACCGCCACGAGTCTCTAAGATGGGTTGTGGCTACGGGTTGATTTGTGTCTCCGACACCGTCTCGTCGTCGGGTTGGGAACCGGAACTGACCATCATATTCATGGTTGGGTTTTGGAAACCGGGCACCATATTTGGATTAGCGGCTCCAGAACTTAGATATTGTATGTACGCGGCCATTTGCGGGTCGAAAGGATACGGGGTTTGAGGGGTCGGGATTTTAGATGGGTTCGGTTGTGGATTATTTGGGTCGGGATTGTTTGCTTTGCCTTGTCTGGCGTATGCAGCAAAACCGAGTGTTTGGTTGTTGTAAGGAAACATATTGGTTGGTGACCGAGAATATGTATTTGAGTGTTTTATAGAGAATTAGCAGATGAAGTGAGTATAAAAATTGAAGTTTGAGTTTGTTTATATAGGAGATTTTTGTTAAAATTTAAAATAGGGATTTTTTATTTATCAAACGGTCAAAATGTTAACGGTTATATATTTTTTAAAAAAGTTGTACTATTCAAGCGTTGTTCACAAAACGCTAAACCAAAATCAACTCCCCAAAACCGGGGTGGGTGGGGGTGGGTGGCTGTGCCTCCGGCATTATGGGCCCAAACGGCATCACGCCACCACTACGGGTGGTCTAATGAAGGATTGGATTGGGGGGTTTTTAATAAAACCGGCCCTAACAGTAGGATTTGTTTAAATATAAATTTTATTTTTATACTATTTACATATCACACCACACTCCACCCGAAATCATTAACCTAAATTTGCATTCGTTAATTCAATAACTTTAAGCCGCCACCGCCGTCGTGTAGGCCCAATATGTTAACCAATTTTCTTTAATGACCCATAACATAAACTATTAAATATCACACCACACTCCTCCCGAAATCATTAACCTAATTTTGCATTCGTTAATTCAATAACTTTAAGCCGCCGCCGCTGCCGCCTACAACCCTAAATGGTAATGACTCACTGATAATGTTAGAGGAAAAGAAATATCATCGCAGTGTAAGCATTCTTTAGTTCTTATTTTGTTACATGCATTTTTTCTATCTTGTTTGGGGATATTATTGTTAGAGAAATATGTTTTGATGTTATTATAAGCTTTCGATTCTTTCATGAATATTGCAGCCTTACTTGTTATCGGTTTCATGATGCAGGTCAGTGAAGAACACATAACACCCCACAACATGTTGATCGTTCATAGAAGGCAATTTAATGCATATGGTAATATTAATGTTTACAATTATATATGTGATTTTAATTCAACTCCCTATTAGTATATATGTGAATTTTATCGGGTTTTGGGTTTATCGTGTTTGGTTCTTCGAATTTTCAATGGTGGAAATCTAACCCGATAACCCAACCCTTTTAGATTTGTCTTTTTTTTTGGGTCTAGGGTTTATTGAGTCGAGTTTGGTTTGAAACGGGTTTTGGGTTAAGTAACAAGTCACGAAATGGATGTAATTTGGTGGGCTTTTATGTCTGCAAAGTGCTGAAACAAGCTTCAATTTGGGGTGTTGTGCTGGCTTTATTTTATTCGGCCAAAAATGAGATTGGAGAAAATAATGATTATAAGTCTACTCCACTGCATATCTTATATAATTTACCAATCAAATTATTAAGTAGAAACACGTTAATAGTACTCTAAAGGAAAAAGTTAAAAACTATGAAACACTAAGAGTTAATCATTAAATAATATAAAACAAAACCACTATCTTAGAGACTTAGACTAGCTATGTGTTGTCATTGAAGTAATCCACTGTAATTTTGTGTCATGCGGTGTTGACTGGATGCTGATTGTACACTCGTTGAAGCCCCTGTTAAAGCCACCTGAGGCTGTTGTGGTTCAAGTGTAGAACTCCATTTCTCAAGCTTAAAAAATTCATATAGCACTTTATTCGGGATCAGAACTGAAACTCACATCATTCAAAGAATATAAAATTAGCAAGCATACTAAATAGAGAAACCCTTTTGTTATTAAATTGTGTACCTTTGAGCTTGGGAGGATGATCGATGTAGTTAGGGCAGTACCAATTGCCCGCAGGTGGACGAACAACGATCGGCTTGACACAAACCATGTGATATCCTCGATCACATTTGTCGCACAAAAGGAGCTCCTCCTCCTTATTGCTCGAGCCACATTCAACGCATTTGACATGGTTGTAGTTATCTTCTTTCTCACACTCAAACAACGGCCATATCTTTACTCCTAATTTTTGTTGTCTTCGTTTCATACTGATCGATTAGCTTTTCGTGAAATTTGGGGTATTTGGAAGAGGGTTAATTGGTGAATGAGGGACATTGCTATTGGCATTATATGTAAATGGAGTGTAATAATATTATGAGAATGAGAATGAGAATGAGAATGATATGATCATCATATCATATATTAGAATAGTTCAATATATATACTAGTTTTTATCCCCCGTATTACGGGGTTGTTTTATATTGTTTGTTCTAATATTTATTTATTTTTTGAATTTATATTTTTTTTATTGTATGAAAGTTAATAATATACTTATGGTTTAATGATAAATTGTTTCACAAATAAATGAGATGTTATAACCCGGTTTAAAAGATATATGGTTTTGATGAAACCCAAGACCCGCTTATTTTTTTTACTATAAAATTGGTTTTTTAATTATAAATAATATTTATGAAAGTTAATAACATACTTATGGTTTGATGATATCCAAGACCCGCTTATTTTTTTACTATCAAATTGGTTTTTTAATTTAAATAATATATATATATATATATATATATATATATATCTTTTTTAAAATAAATAAGATATTAATTTTTATAATATCCTATTTTATAGGATTTTTACATCAATAATTTGTTGGGAATAATTTTTTAATTTAATGAGATGTTATAACCCGTTTAAAGAATATCTGGGTTTGGTAAGACCCATACCCATGAATTCGGGTCAAATGCATAAGAAGCCTTTATTTAAAAATCAAGCAAATTTGGTGACTCTAAAAAATGGGGAGTGACCACATCGCGACACGTAGGATTTATATGTTTATATAGATAGATAGATAGATAGATAGATAGATACTTTTATATTATATTTGGGTAATTGGACTTCTTTTAGTTTTAGCCTAGTCTGAGCCCCACAGTAATATTTTGGTGTCTAGTAAAACATGGAATTTGAACTCTAAATGTTTTTTAAATGTTTTTTTCCGTATATATGGACGACATTTAAATTAGCTATTTTAATTTTTTTGATGGCTTATATTTATCTCAAATGTTTAAATAACTATAACAGGCCATAAAAGCCCAAACCATGAGCCTGAACCGGAGCTAAACCATTAATAACGGTTTGGTTTTTATTTTTAATGGTTTGGCTTTGATTTTTGATCAGCAAAAACCTTTACATACGTTTTGGCTCACAGTTTGACCGAAATCGGCAACACTATCACTACCACTACTACTGTACTTTACACGAATAATTCTAAAACACTTCATTGCCCGCGTTTAAACCTATGGCATCTCATCTTAAAGGTATATGCCTCCACAAAATGGGTTATCCTCACATTAACAAATAAATGGTTTGTATGGTTTATATATATTGCATGTTTGGTTCTCAAAGTTGATAATCCTCACTAAGGCTGTGTAAATGAGGATAACCGGACTGAACCGGGTTAAACCCGACCTGAGAACCAAACACATACCAAAATGAGGATCGATGGCCGGACTTTAATATACATTTCGGGTACAGGGTTTTCCGAGTTCGGTGCTTCGGTTCTTCGACCAATGACCAAAACCGATGATCTTTAAACCGGCTGGTGTTAACACTAGAAAATGGAGAGATTTTTGAGAGTAAGCTCGACACTCTAAATCATTTTCCACTGTGTGGAGTCGCATCCAAACTGTTTGTGCCAAGAAACTTGAAAAGCATGGTGATGCCATGATGGAGTTGAAGAAACACTAACCGGACCCCGGGCAGGTTACTGGTAACCTGGGGGTTGGAGAGATGTTTCCCACGAGGGGTTAGACCCTTGGAAGATGGTTCTTCTGATAACCTGCAAAACAGACACCGTGAGCTCGTCACTGAGAAGGGGGGGGTTCCTCCTTGTGACCACCCTCCGGCGTGAGAATCAGACTAGATTGCTCTTTAAATATAAAAGTATATTAAGAGATTGCTAGAGCAGATATCAGGTATATTATGATGATAATGTAATAAGATATGATAAGATCTGATGGTCATACCATTTGTGGTATTTATAGCCGAAGGTAGGTTTCCAAGGGGTTTAGCCGGCCCAACACGCTACCAACTGTAACCTATGCACGTGCCCTGCCTGTGAGTGGTGGATAGGTAGCGGCTGACACAGAGCAGGCGTGTCGTGCACTCTTCCTCTTCTGCCAACTACAGGCTAGGCACGTGGTATGGCAGGAGTTGGTGGGTAGGCGGCGGCTATTGGTCACAGTGCTGTGGCGTGCTGTCTGCCATGCTGCTGTCAGTGAGCTGTCGTATCTCTGATCAGATCTTTTGCCCATACCTCGTCAGGTACAGTAAAAGATCCTTCAGTATACGGACTGGCTTATTTGGGCGGGAGTATTCCCCCTCCCGCCTCTGTGCGGGATTGCTCCCGGCTTGGCTCATTCCTTCAGGTGACACTGAACGATTGAGAGCTAAGTGCCTTGTGCGTGTAGCCATGCTGCGCGGGTGGCCTTCCCTAATGGCTTGTATCCGAGGCTGCGGGGACAGGCGGAGTCCTTCACCATTGGGAGGCATTTCCTGCGGGACCAGCTTGCGTACTGCGCGTAAGGACGTCACGTCTCTGAGCATGGTTGGTCCTGCGGATCCAGTTGGTCTCTGCGCAGACGTCCCTGTTTAAGGTGAGTCTTGCGGGTCTAACTGGGCTCTGCTGGGACCTACCTCTTCAAGTCCCCCCAGTCCAATGTTCTTCTCATGAGTGTTTAATAAAGTGAGGTGAACTTTTGGACTTGAGCAAAGGGTTTTGAAAAGGGTTTTGTAAGGTTTTCCATGGGGATTCTTTCCGCGGAAGTCCTTGTCACTTGCAGAAATGCCCGAGTTTCCTGCTTGGTCTTTGGGTATGATGCGGGTAGGTCTGTAACCTCCTCGCAAGTCAGGAGCATTGAGTCCCAGTTGTATGTATTTTCCATGAGGTTTTGGTAGTTTTGAACATAGTGATCAATTATGTTAAGACCACCAATTCCATCCTGGAGCTTCAAACAACGTAGTTCTCGATGTTCCCGCTATGCGGGGATGCTATTTCCGTTTCCGCAAGCATTGCCCAGAAGATCCTTCTTGGTTTCAATTCCCAGCGGAGCGCTAGGTATGTGAAGGGTTTTGCCTTAACACTGTACCTGCGCTCGTCTTACGGTTACTTTACTCTCAAGGTATTCCTGGCGTCAATTCCCTGCGGGTGCTAGGTATGTGAAGGGTTTTGCCTTTACACTGTACCCGCACCTGTCTTATAGTTACTTGGTTGCCGAGGTACTTGGCTTCAATTCCCTGCGGGTGCTAGGTATGTGAAGGGTTTTGCCTTAACACTGTACCCGCATCCGTCTTATGGTTACTTGTTCGCCAAGGTTTTCTTGGCTTCAATTCCCTGCGGGTGCTAGGTATGTGAAGGGTTTTGCCTTTACACTGTACCCGCATCCGTCTTATGGTTACTTGTTTGCCAAGGTTTTCTTGGCTTCAATTCCCTGCGGGTGCTAGGTATGTGAAGGGTTTTGCCTTAACACTGTACCCGCATCCGTCTTATGGTTACTTGTTCGCCAAGGTAAGGGGGTATTTTCCCGCTTCTTTTTAAATTTTGAATTTTGAAATTCGAAAGGTTGGTGAAAAGATAAGTCCAAACCTTTGAAACGTCGTGCGACGGTTTCTTCTGACTGTGTCCGAACGTGCAGGAAGTTATGGTGACGTGACAGAACATGGTCATTCCAGTCGCTTTTTCAGGCGCGTGGGAGCGATTTTTCGGGCGCGTGGCCGCGAATTTACTGGCACACGTCCTTTCAACAGCTGTTGCCAGCTTGCTTTTTGCCACGTGTCATAGTTTCATTGCACATTTGATTTCTCTCTCCTCCGCATTAAATTCACCGCATTAATTGCGATTACTATATAAAGGGGGAGAGGGTTATTTGCAATTCACACTTTCCACTTTCATCTCTTCTTCTCAAGTAATTTCCGGCAAATTTTTCTGTTCAGTAAAGCATTACCCTGAAATCTCTTTTCGTCCTTCTTCCACCATGTCTTCTCATGATGCTGATGACCAGAAGACTGCTGGCGAATGCCAGTGCTCTCTTCCCGTCGATCTGTACCAGTATATCATCAGGAAGTTCATGCTCGAGTCTCTCGAGCCTGAGTTTCCTGAACCCCACCATACTGTGTACGATGCCCCTAGTGGCAAGATCGGGGTTTATGCTGCATTCTTTGTCTACGGGAACCTTAGGTTTCCGTTGACAAAGTTTGTGTACCGTGTCCTAGAGAGGCACGGTGTGCACCTGACAGAGGTGCACCCCATGGCCATTGCCAAGGTCCGGCACTTTGAGTGGGTGTGCCGGATACTGGGCCTTGAGCCCCTCGTTGATCGCCTGATGACCTTCTATACATGGAGGTGCATCCAAGGGTGGTACACTCTTACAACCCGTATCAAGGGTTTAAAGATCTGTACCACCGAGCGGAGTCTTCGCTCATGGAGAAGAGAGTTCTTCTTCATATCCGCTCGCGCCATCCCCATCGCCATGAAGTTCAAGAATGGCCAGGCGCTTCCGAACCTTCCCGCCCTCAACTACGAGGAGGCGGAATGGTTCTCGAAGATTTCCCGGGTCCAGTCCCCGGTTTTCCGTTTTCCGGAGTCGGCGATGGTGATGTTGGGGATGAGCCGGGTGTGGAAGGCGGCGAATGCGGATAAGGTTCCGATCGTCCTTGAATATGGTTCGAACTCTGTCCCTTATGGTACGTCTTGTTTCATTTTGCTGACTTCGATTTTTACTAACTTTCTTGTTGATTTCAGAGGGGAACGATCTTCAATCGCTCCTGAACCCGCGGGAGGAAGATGGTCCCGCGCGGATGGGTACTCGTGCTCTGGACGAGAGCGAGTTGCCCATCTTAGAGCAGACCGCGGGTCGGTTCGTGGAGGTTTATCCGCCAGGCCAAGAGATCCTGAGCCACCGACGACCAGGTAAGCCTATCTTCTACCCTGAACCTCTCAATGCTGTGCCTGCTGCTGGAGTTCATGACATTTCTTCTTCTGAGGAATCCGCAGAAGGTCCCCCACTGGTGCGGAAGAAAAAGGCTGCCGTCGGGAAGGGCAAGGAGAAGGTGGCCTCTACGGCCGACCCGGTAATCCTATCTGACTCGGAGTCAGATAATGCAGAGGTGGCGGGGAAGCCCGGTGGTGAGGAGACCACCGCTCCGGAGGCTGCAGGTGTTACCTCCGGGGAGGCAGCGACGACGACGGTTACCGGTGTCAAGAGGCCGGCTCCATCGGGTTCGCCCCCGCTCGTCCGTGCTTTCAAGCTCAAGAAACCCCGTGAGTACCCCCATACTTCTTGTCTAGATTTGTTGTTTCAAATAAATTTTTCTAACACTTTTGCTTGTGCAGGTGTGGATGTTGACGCATTCCAGGGTGGAGTTGGAGCAAGTATTCCCCCGCCAATGACGGTAGGCTCGGTCAGCCTTCCCGAGGCGTCGACCCAGGCGTCTACGCCTGCTTCCGCTGGTTCCAGCCTTCCTGAGGCTGTTCCAGCTGAGAAGGTGTCTCCGCCGGCCGTGAGTGCAATTTTTACAGCATCTTTCACGGAGCCGGCGGTTACTGTTGCTGAGGAGGTGGCGCCGAACATGGCAACCACAGCGGCTGCCACTATACCTGCGCCACCGGCACCGATGGCCGGACCATCAGGTATGCGCCAGGCTTCCCGCCGATCTATGCCACCTTCCCGTCTGCCTGACCTGTTGGATGGATTTCCTTTAGGTTCAGGTGATGGGTTTGGCGGCTATCGGCCTGTTATTGACCCTACAGGTACGTAGGGTTCTTTTTTTTTTTCCCTTATATATTTTTATCATCTTTTCCTAACTGCCTTTGTTTCTTTTGCAGTGTCGGATTCCAATGAAGTGTATGTTCCAAGATGGAACATACGCCGAGGAACAACCCTTCGCACCCCTGTGGAGTGCGTGGACTGGGCTCGCCACGCTGCTCCTCCTGGTGCGTTGGGGGAAGCCATGGCTAGCTACCAAGAGGGTAGGCTAACCAATGAGCTTCGGGTTCTCCAGGCCCGGACGCAGCCCCGCGTCGAGCTGCTTTGTCGTGAAAACGACAAGTTAAAAGCAGCTCGCGCCAAAGATGTATCTGAAGCGCGGGCTCTTCGGGAGGAGAACCGGCAGTTGGCCGCTGCCGCAGCCGAGAAGGAGAAGGCATTCAAGGCCCTCGAGGTTGAAGTCCAGGCGCGACTCGAGGCCCGCTCCAAGGCTGCCCAAGCTGTGAATGAACAGCTTCGGCTGGCCAAGGAGACTGCGCGAAACTCAACTGAGAGGGCTGCCAAGGCTGAAGCTGTTGCTGAGCCACTTCGCGAAGAGAATGAGCAGCTTAAATGCAAATTAAAGGCTCTTCAGCATGCTCATGACGCCTTGGCAATGGAAGACGCCAAGAAGCTGCAAGAGATTCTTGACCAGAGGGGGGTGCTTGACCAAACCGAGCGGAAGCTTAAGGGCGTCGAAGAGGCTGCCGCAAAGGAAGTATTACTTGCCAATCTGAACCAAAGCGAAGCCGAACGCGCCCGTGACGAAGTGCAAGCTACCCTCCAATGGCTACTTCGAGAAGCGTTGCCTCAGGTATCCTCTTTTTTTCTCTCTTTTCTACTTGTAATTAGAAAATGTTCTAACTTGTAATTTTCTTTTGTAGGTTGTGCGTCGGGTCCTTTCAGAGACCTCTTACGACGATGCAATGAGCGCAGCCCTCAACGCTTCTCATGAGGATGGGGAGAAGACTGGTTTCCTGCTTGGTCTAGGGTTTGCTGAGAGAGGCTTTCCGCCCTCCAACTTCCCTTTATTCAATGTTAATACTGAAGTTGCTTATGACCAAGCTGTGAACCAGTATGCTGCCTTCCCGCATCCAGTGGTGGAGAAGGTGAATGAAGCTGCTGCTGCTGATGATGGGCTAAACATCCTTAAGGCTTTCCTTGGGCAGCCACGCTCAGACGGTGCTGGTCCAAGCGGAGGTGGCCCTGAAGCCTGATCCTGAAGATCTCTTCCCACCGTTAGGATAGACAGCTTTGTATAGATTTCTTTTAGGCGGGTAGTTACCCGGCCACTGTTGTAATACATCATTGAAATATTAATCTTTTTGCGTATAAGACTGTTATTTCCTTCTTTGGGTTCCTTGCTTTATAAACTTATGACTTGCATACTTAGTTTAAATTAGCAATTTTCCAAGTGTTCAGAATAAGAACCTTTGAACGTGGTTGATAGTGGGTTAAAGTTTCGCTTCCTCCTTCGTGATTGTGCGGGTAGAACCGTCACTTGCACTTGGTAGGATGGCTAAACTTTAACTTTTATCTAACCTGCGTGCTGGTTTTTCTTACTTTTTTAGGATAAGTTAACCTTTGAACGTGGTTGATAATAGGTGTGAAGTTTTGCTTCCTCTTTCGTGATTGTGCGGGTAGAACCGTCACTTGCACTTAGTAGGATGGCAGAACTTTACCCTTATCTGACCTGCGTGTAGGTTTCTCGTCTTTTGAGGATAAGTTAACCTTTGAACGTGGTTGATAATAGGTGTGAAGTTTTGCTTCCTCTTTCGTGATTGTGCGGGTAGAACCGTCACTTGCACTTATTAGGATGGCAGAACTTTACCTTTATCTGACCTGCGTGTAGGTTTTTCTCATCTTTTGAGGATAAGTTAACCTTTGAACGTGGTTGATAATAGGTGAAGTTTTGCTTCCTCTTTCGTGATTGTGCGGGTAGAACCGTCACTTGCACTTAGTAGGATGGCAAGACTTTACCCTTATCTTACCTGCGTGTAGGTTTTTCTCATCTTTTTAAGAATTTTGTTTTGAACCGTTCGATGCGCGGTTGTTGGTGCAGTTCCCTCGAATGATTCATGCGGGATAGACCGGCACTTTCATTTAATGGGATGAACTCCTTCAACTGACCTGCGTGAAGGTTTGCCACGTTATTGGGTTCGTGCGGGTAAGACCGCCTTCCCACGCAACGACTTCACGTGATATGAATGTCGTCCAGTGTTGGATAGTTTTAACCGTTCGACGCGCGGTTGTTGACAGGTTATTATTCAGTTTCCTTAATGATTCATGCGGATAGACCGGCACTTTCATTTTTGGGTGCTGAATTTTTTCCCTTTCAACTGACCTGCGTGAAGGTTTGTTACGTTATTGGGTTCGTGCGGGTAGGACCGCCTTCCCATGCAATGACTTCACGTAATTATGCGGTGAAAACCGGCATATTAGTGTCCAGAAAAGTATAAATGTAAAATCATCAGCTTCGATGTTCTAGAGAGAATCATTTCCATTAGAAGTGGCTCTTGGCCTTTTCTTTACAAATTGGAATTGATTTACATGCAAACTGTGTAAATGAGCTCCCTTCCATGTTGTTGGGATGGGGGCGCCATCGAGCCGACACGCACCTGTTTCGGGATCTCGTTCTTTACGCAGCATGTAGTCTATTGAAGCTGATTTTTTATTCGTGTTTACCCCAGCCGTGGTTCCACACGCACCTGCCTGCTTAGCTTTTATTTCGCCACGAGGTGCGCGAGCGTCCCATCTCTGACGAATGTTTCGACCATGTCTTTTACGTCTATGCATTCTTCAGTGTTGTGGCCTTTTGTTCTGTGATAGTCACAGTACTTGCTCCGATCAGCATCGTGACGATGTCGGATTTCTGGAGGCTTTGGCCATGGGAGCTCTTCATTAGCAAATATGTCAGTGACGCTTTTGGTAAGTGGCGTCCATCTGGGGTTCCGGTGCGGCTTTACATTATCCCTTTCACCCAATCGGTGTTGTTAGCCGGATGAGGTGTCAAAGTTTACCCTTGACTGCCAAATGCCTTGCTTCCGTTTTTTGTTCAATCGGGCGGTGAGGACGTTGTCCTCTCTCGTCCTCTGGGTGTAAAGGTTTGTGTTCTGCGGAAGGTCTCTACCCAGTTGCTTCTCCGTTTCCGCATAGCGTTTGGCTGCTGTCATGATGCCATCCCATGTGGATGGCATTCCATCTTTACCCGTTAGGGTGCGGATAAGCTCTGGGTCTTGCGCGCCCTGGATGAAGGCTGCGCGAACAAGATCCTCGCTGATATTGCCCAAACTTAACTTCTTTGAGTTGAAGCGAGTGATGAAGTTTGGCAGAGATTCATCTTCTTCCCGTGTGCATTTGAGGATTGTCCATTGCTCCTCGGTATACTTTCGCTGCTGGCTGAAGTGTTGGCTAAACTTCTGCTGGAAGTCTGCCCAGTCGTAAATGTGGTTAACCGGTAAACGATCAAACCAAGCCCTAGCAGCCCCCACCAGCGTCATTTGGAACATGTAACACCACGTGGGTTCCGTCCAATTGCTAACGGTTGCCCCCGCTATGAACCTGTTCAAATGATCGTCTGGATCAGATAGGCCGTCATATGTGCCTATGTTAGGCATTTGTTTAGCACTTTTCGGGGCAATTGCTTCAGCAATGTCCTTTGCAAATTTGGACGTTCCTGCATTTGTAACGTTTGGTCTGAACGTTTTAGAGAAGTCTCGTGGACTTCCATCTATGCTTTTTGGTTTGAAGGCTTGTCCAAAATGCCTTTTCGATTGGGTTTCCGTTTCTTTACGCTTCCCTTTTGCTTTATGACGAGGGTTCGCGTCGGAGTCGGATTCCTCCGAGTCATCCTCCCAGTATTCGAATTCGTCGGCCTGTTGCACGGAACGCAAGCGTTCGTTCAACTCAGCCTGGAATTCCTTTTGTCGTGCCTCCGCCCATGCCTTGACTTCGTCGAGAGTCTGGCGGGGGAGTCTTCGTTTTTCAAACTGGGTATCGGTGGATCCCAGTAGGCGGTCATTTACTGCACTTGCCCCTGCTTTAGTAAGTGGGGTAGTGTTCGTAAAATTTACTTCACTTGCTCCGGCTTCGGTAGCCGGAGTAGTGTTTGTAAAAACTGTGTTGCCGGTATTCCCCCCAATAGCTGGGGTTGTGGTTACCGGAATTTCTCTAACCATCTTTTGTATAAAGTTTTGAAAAAACTGGAGAAAATTGTAGTTCTAGCTTTATGCACGGATGGCGCCAATGAAGAAACACTAACCGGACCCCGGGCAGGTTACTGGTAACCTGGGGGTTGGAGAGATGTTTCCCACGAGGGGTTAGACCCTTGGAAGATGGTTCTTCTGATAACCTGCAAAACAGACACCGTGAGCTCGTCACTGAGAAGGGGGGGGTTCCTCCTTGTGACCACCCTCCGGCGTGAGAATCAGACTAGATTGCTCTTTAAATATAAAAGTATATTAAGAGATTGCTAGAGCAGATATCAGGTATATTATGAGGATAATGTAATAAGATATGATAAGATCTGATGGTCATACCATTTGTGGTATTTATAGCCGAATGTAGGTTTCCAAGGGGTTTAGCCGGCCCAACACGCTACCAACTGTAACCTATGCACGTGCCCTGCCTGTGAGTGGTGGATAGGTAGCGGCTGACACAGAGCAGGCGTGTCGTGCACTCTTCCTCTTCTGCCAACTACAGGCTAGGCACGTGGTATGGCAGGAGTTGGTGGGTAGGCGGCGGCTATTGGTCACAGTGCTGTGGCGTGCTGTCTGCCATGCTGCTGTCAGTGAGCTGTCGTATCTCTGATCAGATCTTTTGCCCATACCTCGTCAGGTACAGTAAAAGATCCTTCAGTATACGGACTGGCTTATTTGGGCGGGAGTATTCCCCCTCCCGCCTCTGTGCGGGATTGCTCCCGGCTTGGCTCATTCCTTCAGGTGACACTGAACGATTGAGAGCTAAGTGCCTTGTGCGTGTAGCCATGCTGCGCGGGTGGCCTTCCCTAATGGCTTGTATCCGAGGCTGCGGGGACAGGCGGAGTCCTTCACCATTGGGAGGCATTTCCTGCGGGACCAGCTTGCGTACTGCGCGTAAGGACGTCACGTCTCTGAGCATGGTTGGTCCTGCGGATCCAGTTGGTCTCTGCGCAGACGTCCCTGTTTAAGGTGAGTCTTGCGGGTCTAACTGGGCTCTGCTGGGACCTACCTCTTCAGGAGTCTTGCAAATTATCTTCGAAGCCAGTGTTACTGTGGTATGGTAGGTTCTTTTAGTTCTTGAAGTTCTTTTGGAATGGAAAATATATGATGTTATTAGTAAAAACAAAAGGAAAAAGAAACGTTGATGTCAAAGCATTAAATCATTAATACAATGCTTTTTTATTATCTTTACTCGACCAAAATATTTATTGCATCTATATATTAGTATTAGCTTTTAAACCCGTGAATACACAAGATTTGTTAAATAAAGTTCATTATTTGAAACTGAATTCGCGGGTTCATATTTATAAAAAAATGTTAGACTTTTTTAATAAAAAATAATGTATTCATTGTGCATAATTGTATTTTGGGTATTAAATTGTTGTAAATAGCCATTAATTAATGTGTTATAATATCTTAAAATATATTGAAAATGTTGTAACTCATGGGTCAAACCATTTTCACTCATGAATAGCATGGATTAAGAAAAAGATATATTAGAAGATTATAAAGAAATTTTATGCTAGGATTGAATGTGGTTAGGACAACTAAGCATCATTATTTTTGTTTATTAGTAAGATAAGATAAGATTATTGCATTTCTCTTATGCAACTTTTGAGTTTTCAACTTTGAATTTCTTAATAAAATATTAACAAAAAAGAAAAGAAAAGCAAAACTATTTTCTAATTTCTTTCTCGTCGAATGATGAAAGAATTAATTATTTGCACATGTGTATGTATACCGCTACCATCACCGCCATATTCTTCTTTGTCAGGTCTCAAATTTTTCATCACCGATTACCTTTGCTTCACCATGGACGCCGCCTTCAATTTTCAAACTCTTTAACAATCAACACTCAGTATGAGCTCTCACGCGAGTCTAACCAAGAGACAATATACATGCTCTTGTTTCTCGGGCCGGTCCTCATTTTTCCGGTTTTCATCATGTAAAATGCACATGATGTATGACCCAAAAAAAACCTATTACATTTCCTGCTTACTTTTTAGAAAAACAACTTTTACATACATACAAAAATAAAACGAAGTCCGTCTTCTCACACAGATTACAATTTATAAGTCACTACATTATATATACACTCTGTACAAGTGTTTTAAGCACAATTGTACAAGTGATTTGAGCTATAACAAGGTATAGTATGATATGAAACCCTAAACTTTTCCACTTATACGATATTTGTGCATTTGTTTTATCCAACCACTTTTAACTTCAATATTTTTTTGTCTTTCACGTGTAACTTTTAGAATATATATGATGTTCTATAACATTTTAAATATACAATTGCAACATGTTATTTTTATCTACATTTTAGTGTAGATTTCACTCATAACTAAGTTGTGTGTATAATAATATACAGGTCATCGAAGCAAAACCGTACAAGTAATCAAGTTGCTTCATAATTTAGTCTTTTAAGGTTTTTGAAATTCTTATCTTCTTACAACTTTTAATATATAATGTTTTATAAAATCCTAATTTTCTGTTGCGACGTGCTTCTTTTTATTAACATTTCATTGCAATTTCTTTTTTTTTTTTAAATTGAACTGTTGATATAAATTTTATACAAAACTATAGGTGTAACAATAATTTGCATGTTAAAGCCAAACTTGCAAGTTTCAATACTACCCCCGCAGTACACGGGTTCATTCTGATTTACAATTTTTATAATCCTTACAAATATTCCTTTTTGGTTCATACCCTAAATTAGTCAAAGATTGTGGAAAAGTTTTAGATTTTATTTAGTTTGTGTGCCGAGGGCATGGAGAAGGGCAAATGAGAGGTAAATTCTTGAAGAAATTCAAGGATTTGTATGTTAAATTCGTTCTTCATAGCACATAACCTTGCTTATGCTTCATATAGCTTGATTTGTAATTGTAGGTATCATTTTTCCTTGTATGTGATCACATTGTTCAACCTTCAATCATTTAAATGGGTTTTAATGATCCTACCAGAAACTGAACACAATATGATGTTATTTAGCATAGAAACTACATGTATTATGATAGCATGCGATTAGATGTTGTCATTTTGATTATGATTCCATGTTTCTAGTGACTTCAAATTCTAAAATGCTAGGTTAGTTAAACCAGATGTAACAGCATAATTGTAAAATCAATAATGTATGTTGAAATGTTGAAATCCTTGTAGATGTGTATGATGTCTGAATTTAGAAAGGTTGAATTATGCTAGATTAGTTTTTATTTAACAATAAAAGTTTCCATCTAAAATCCCTCTAATCTTGCACTTTCAAGGATTTGAATCCACCATATCACATTTGAAGGGTGATGTAGATGTCGTTCTCTAATAAAAAACAAGTATTTATATTACTTATATACCTATAGTACGGATAAGTAAGGTCGTCTCCACAAAATCAGTGGAAAGTGCACGTGTGACTCATGACTTATTAATTAAGAAACTAGGCGGACAAACGATGACAAGCGGTTTGAATGATTTAATTGTTAAAACACGATTACACTTTAATTATAAAACAATATTAGAAAAATAACCAATCTCCAAGTTTCAGGTTGTAAAGCAAGTTGTACAAGTAATTAAGCCTATTTGGAAATCTTTGTTTAAAATAACCAAACTATTAAATATTTTGCTTTGCTGATTACCGAAACTTAATCTGAACGATTGGCATAGTTGAATAATGATCTAATTGATTATCAATTTTAAGTTTTGAAGAATGAAATCTATGCTATGGTTAATGATAAATGGGTCAATGACGATAAGAACTCAATCCTAAATGCTCATAAAACCTTAAGCATGCAATTACGAAAAACTATTTAAGCACACAAACAAATGTAAAGATTAACTAACCAAATAATTAACCAAGTCTAGATTCAAAATTAAGGTTCAAAATACTGAAAATCCAAAATACAACTCAACCTTATACTCGAAGATGGTCACGAAAGCTTTAGCCTAGCATCTGCATCTTGAAGATCTTGATTCTTGGTTGGAATGATGAGAACATGGATGAATGTGGTGATTGGTAGGTGTTAGGATGGTGTGTGATGACCCTAAATTCTCCCCAAGATCATAGAATATGAAAGATGATCGACTTTAGGGTTTTCTGGCTTAAATATGGAAGAAAAGCAAGCAAACCAAACTTTCCCCGTCAAACGTAGCTTCCGCGTCACCCATAAGCTACGTGGTAGTTCTTCTACCCACGGTCGCTAAATCGTCAACCATGGTGTAATATCCTACTTTCGGTTATAATAGTAAAATAGAATTTCGTTTATGCAATAATGTGTCGTGTATCGATTTAGATAATAAATTCTAAGAGGATGGGCTTGGACTTTAGAAGATGGAATAAGAAATGAAATGGGCCTTAGGTCCATGGGCTTAAGGGAGTATAAATACCCCTTAAACCCTAATCATTTCCATTTTTATCCATCTTTACACCATAGCTCACACCTTAAAAAACACACACAAACACCATCCTATATCCTGAGCCAAGATCCGAAGGTGTAAACCTGAGCTTGTTGTTGCTAGAACGCTGTGATGAACCAAACCAACATCAAGACTAGTCCGTGTTCGTAATCGACTCATTTAAGGTACGTTTGTAACGGAAACTCGTTCATTTAGGTTAGGATTCGTTTATTAATCCTAGAACTATGTACATATGGTAAAAACGAATCCAACGAAGCAAACCTTACTGAAATCCATTACAGTTTGATAGGTTAATCATTTGTCTAAAGAACCATTTGTAAGCATGAATCAAATACCCCATTAAACGCGAATGTTTGGATGTTTGGGTGGTTAGGGTTTATAGGCGCTGCTAATCCGAGTTCAATGATACCAAAATCGCGTTATTTGAACAAGATTTGAGGTCTAATTGAGAATCGGGTGTTTGTTGACTTTTTGGTGTTCTTGACAATTTTGACTTTGACCCTGAGTCAAAGTGACAAACGAATCAGGTCATTCGTTATGTGCCCAATTCGCTATGATAAGATAACGAATCAGGTGATTCGTTACTCACCAATTCGTTATGTTAAGATAACGAATCAGGAGATTCGTTACTCCCCAATTCGTCATATTAAGATAACGAATCAGGTGATTCGTTACTCACCATTTGCTATGTTAAGATAACGAATTAAGGAAGATTTCATATCTAATAAGAGGCAATTCGCTATAACGAATGAGTTAGAGAATAAAATAATAATTAAGAATTCTAATAAAAAATGTGTTAACCCACGGGCTCTGCCCCTTGGACCCTGCTAGGGGCTGCCGCCCCTAGAACCCCGCTGTCGGGGCGCTTCCCCCGGACCCCTGTGCGTTGAGGGTTATAATTAAATTAGAGTTACAATATGGATAATGATAGTAACTAATACGCGTAATTGTTATACAGTTAGCCGTGCACAACTAAAGAAAGGGATAACCATTAACGGTGAACGTAACCGAGTTCATGTGAGTTTCTAGCCCCATTTCCTTGTTATGTTTTCGGGGCTGTGTGCATACTCGATGTGATAGTTAATACATTTACCTTAAATGGTAAGTGTATGCCATGTATGATTTATGTGATAGATATTATGTTATGAATGTGAATGAAAGCTCGTCGGTACGTGAACGATCTTCGGATATTGCACGTATTGACAAGGGAGGTATGTATATGAAAGATGAATGTGTTTGATATTATATATATATATATATGTGTGTGTGTATGTGTGTGCAACATATGAGTATGTATAAATGATTAATGAAAGTATATGTATGTTACGGGTATGCAAAGACAGAATGTACAAGGGATCAGACCATAATAATATCTGAGATAGAGAAGAAAGGGAATGAACTTTATCTTCCTTATTTATACTCATGTGAAGGAGTTCCATTTTCTTCCTTCTTTCCATGTGGGATGAATTTCTTTCCTTAACATGGATTGTTTCCATCTTTATAATCTATATATGTTATTATTTCTTTACCATATTTATTATTAAAATATTTTTGGGTTCTTCTGTTTTTAAAGTTGACATTTTTAACCTAGAAATAAATATGGTATTTTTTGAGATGTTACATCCACCCAATCTTGGAATAAATCTCATCCTCGATATTTGTTAAAATATGTTGGGTATTTGTTTCTCATATAAGATTCTAATTCTCAAGTAAATTCTAATCTTCTTTAGGAATTCCATCTTATTTTGACTACTTTAGTTTTCGCCTTTTAAGATTCTTAACATTAAAATCTTCAACTTGTAGAGGTTGTTCTACAAATTTCAGATTCTCGTTAATTTCAACATCTATTAAAGACGTATATAAAGTTTCGTCAGCTAGACACTTACGTAGCTTGGAAACACGGAACAAGTCATGTATTCCTTTCATTTCTTCGGGCAAACGTAAGCGATAAGCTACAGTGCCAATTCGCTCAAGCACTTCAAATGGTCCAACCAAACGTGGACTTAGTTTTCCTTTCTTTTCGAAGCAGACAACACCTTTCCAAGGTGAGACTTTCAATAACACCGTATCGCCTACTGGAAATTCCAACGGCTTACGACGAACATCAGCATAACTCTTTTGTCGATCTCTCGCCTTCTTAAGTCGCTCACGGATTTGTAATACTTTATACGTGGTTTCTTGGACTATTTCGGGTCCAGATATTTGGTTATTTCCAATTTCAGACCAATATACCGGCGTTCTACATTTTCGTCCATACAAAGCTTCGAACGCGCGGTTTGAATACTTGCGTGATAACTATTGTTATACGAGAATTCCACTAGGGGAAGATGATCGTCCCACTTTCTTGAATGACATCTATTTTTGGAATTTTAGAACGATGAAGAATAGGAAAGAATACCAAACTATCTTATCCATATAATATAATATAATATAATATAATATAATATAATATAATATAATATAATATAATATAATATAATATAATATTGAAACTTATCCCTTGATCAAAGCTTTGGTACGTTTAAATACCTAATTCGCTAATATCGATTGCTCATGAAGTTTTATTATTAAAATATTGTAAATTATGGTTTGTAACTTCAACTTTTTTGTAATAAACTTAACGGGTGTTTCATTCCCGTCTTTTGGAATATATTAATATTTTAATCATAACTTCCGCTTTACAACCTTAAACTCTGATATATTTACAAAACATGTGCCTACTATTGGTCACACGCCTAGACCTTAAGTTGAGGTGTGACAAAGGGTGATGTGGATGTTCCCGTGGGACTGCTATGTGTTGGGGAATTTCTGCAAACGATTATCTTTGGATATATGAGAGTCATGTAAACACTATCAGATCAAAATTATTTGTGGTTCCCAAATATTTTGACCGGATGAAACTCAGAATTATGAGCGGATTTGTGTATGTTATGATGAACCAGGAAGAACTTCGTATATTGATGATCAAGTTATATTAGGGTTTTCAGGGATAATGTAGTTATCATAAACTGCTTTGCAGTTATCATAACTACATATACGCTCATGTTTTTTTATTAAACGTTGTAATCAAATTAATTAATTAATTAGCTCGACCCCAGCCAGGGGCACTGCCCCTTGGACCCTGCTAGGGGCTGCCTCCCCTCGCACCCCGCTACCAGGGGCGCTACCTCCGGACTCCCGCCAAAGGGGCGTTGTCCCCTTGGAACCCCCATGACTTAGGGGCTTCGCCCCTAAGTACCAAGAGGATTATAAATTATAATAAGATCAAATAAGTGTGCACCCCGCACCCGACTTATTTAGATTCGTATTACAATTAACTTGATCAACAAGTTAATCCTTAATTACACTAAAATCACTAACACTATGCCACATCAAATAGGAAGGGTGCGGGCAATGGCGGGATCTACAGTGTAAGCAGGGGTTCATAGAAACCCTCGAGTTTTGAAATAATAGTGTAATGTTATATATGAAAACTTTAATGAATCCCTTATAAAGTATGAGTAAAACCCTTACAATAATAATCAAGTGGTATAGTTAAAAAGACATTTGATTAACAGACACATGGTTGCGGGTTTGAATTCGAGTTTCAGAATTTTCTTTTTAATTATTTTTAGTTTTTAACAGTTTAAGGTTTTAAACATATACGCCGCTATAGAGGTCCACGATTCCATCCAAAAAACACAACACCTTAACCTCTTGTGGCCTTGCCCCTTCCTCCAACGTTCGACTGAGCCTCCGCCCCCACCCTCTAGCCCGTCCATCATGGTGCTCGCATGCTCCTGCCTCACTGCTGCAAGTGCAATCTTTTGCCTATTTCTCTAATTGGTTACTTTCAACAACCTTTTGCCCATTTCTCTGATTAGTTACTTTCAGCTCTCCAGTCATATATCATTTGTTATTTAGTTATTATGTAATGTGATGAATCTTACACGAATCGAATTGTCGAATCGACCGGAATTTTTTTATATCCAATCTTATATAATTAATTTAAGCATCTAAAACAGAGAAATACATGGAAAATTTTCTTGATCCGCTACATGTTACGGAATATGTATACGTACGGTGTTAAAATCCAATAGATTTATCACACCCCATGAAGGAAAAATTAGCTCAAAAAACTTTTTCTATATAGGGTTTTTTTTTATTTCTTCAATCTCTCTTATAAATTAGATATGGTTTAATTGTAAAGCACTCACTTTACTAGTAAGAGGTAGAGAGGTTCAAACCTCACCATCACCAATTTATATGAGGGATGACTCTGGCTTGTCAAGGTTCGAGTCCTGATCTTACTCGGTTTTACCGGCTCCTCACTGTCGTGTTGATTGGTGGGCATGAGGGTCGGGTTTTATCCGGGGAATCCCTCAATAGGTGGACCGCTAGGGGCTCCGTCCGTCCAGACTCGTGTCCGGCTCTAGCTACCTTTAGCCAATGGGGGCCGCGTATTGATTACCCGACGTTACTTGATTGGTCGTTCCAAAAAAAATATAATTTACTTTTTACATAAATGTCCACCCATAAACAAGTAGAGGCGAAGGTGCTAGACAAGTGGATAGTGGTGTTTAAATTAGAGGTGCACAAATCCGTTTAAAACTCAAAATCGTTTGTAAAAAAACCGGTTCGGTTTGGTCAACAAAAGTCAATGCCGGTTTATGATTGTTTTCGGTTCGTGTTGAAACATGTTTCTTACCATGTTACGATCGGTTTCAGTTAGGGTTTGGATCGGTTTCGGTTCGGTTAATCGGTTTGGCACCGGTTGTGATGGAGAAATTTACAAACCGGCTCCAAACAACGGTTTCAATCGGTTCCAAACCGGTTTCTACATAATCGGTTTCAAACCAGTTCAGTTTTTGGGTCGGTTTTAACCAGTTTATTTGCCCACCTCTAGTTTAAATCCAAGTATAACTTGCTGCGTGTCTGTATATTAGTAATATCGTTGGAAGAAGATGTAATATTGTCAGAAGGCGGTTTAATGTTGTCGAATGCGATGTTATTTCATCAAAACGACGCAAACACTATTGGATTTGTAAAATGTAGGTAGATTCGTCAGGACCTTCTTCGAGGATTTAAATATCTAGGCAAGTCGAAATAAAAAGGCTTGTAAGACCTAACAAATAACAAAATATATAAGGTAATTTTTGTTAAATGACGATAAACGTTATAACAATAAACATAAAAAAAATTATAAATTAGGGTTATTGGTGATATAAATTTACCTTGGTGGCGCCAGGTGGTCAACGGTTTCTGCCTGGTTTACTGTTTGGCGGAGGTGGTAGCCTAGTTAGGCTGACCGCTGTTCTGTTCGCAAATGGAGGATCGACGAGGGAATACGAATTTAACTAGCAGTGTTTCTTCTTTTGGACCTTGTGACTTATATATATAGGATTGAGAATGTGTGAAAATTAAGAACTTTACTAACCATTTTGGACCACTAAAAAAGTTCTCTAAAAAGATATATAAAAAAAATTATAAAACAAAAAAACACAAAAATAAAAAAAAGTGGAAAAAAAAACCAAAACATTTATCTAGCATCCCGGTTTCAAAAAAAAAAGGAAAGAATGAAAAAAAAAAAACTTTCTCGGTTACATAATGTACTGTATGTACATGATCATTCTCTCAGTTGTACATAGATGTATATTATCATTTTCCTCTCCATTTACATAATACATACATACATTATCATTTTTCATATCCAATCACATGATTTGTTAATTTATATACGTATAATACTTGTTTTTCAATTTTAAACACGTATGTATATATACATATGTCATTCTTTATTCACATTTGTACATTATCATTTTCTTCTCAATTTACATAATTTATTAATTTGTATACATACATACATTATCTTTTTCATATCCAATCACATAATTTTCTACTTTTTTTTAATTTGTATATAGGTATACACACATACATTGCTACTTGTTTTTCAAATTCAGGATCTATATTTTACAAAATTATCTGAGGGTGAGGATCCTAAGAGAACTTTTTAAAATTGATATTCATTTTAAACCACTAGAAAATACCCTTCAATAAAGTATTATAAAATAAATATAAAACAAAAATAAATGAAAAAATTAAAAAAACAAAACGTTTATCTAACATCCGTTTTCCAAAAAAAAATCAATGTAGCCGCTAGGTAGTCTGTACATATATGTATATTTGCATTCAATCTCAAGTTATATAATGTAGATTTATGTACACTATCATATATGTTAATTGTAAATATGTCTATACAAAAAAACATGCGTGTGCATATACGTACATACGTGTTTAAAATTGAAAAACAGGAATTATATATAGGGATGTGATCCTCCCACACCACCCCACATGCCTGCCTATATGGCTCGTATAGGCCTATACGACCGTATAGGGTACGCGTTCCTGACAAGGGGACAAACAAAACAGCGTTTTGCAGCCTATACGACCGTATAGGCCTATACGGGCCGTATAGGCATTAAATGGCTCGTATTGCCTTCTGACAAAACCATACAAGCTATACGGTCGTATAGGGCTATACGACCGTATAGAAAACATTTTCAGAAACATTCATACAACCTTAATCGCTGCCGAAAAACGACTATACGGGCCTATACGAGCCGTATAGTGCTATACGATCTGTATAGACATATTTTCAGTTTTCTAAGCTTAAAACATGAAGATTTTTATAATGATTGATAAGATTATGCTAAAAGTAGTTTGACTAAATGCAATATCAAGATCAAAGCTTAAAACGTGAAAGATTTGTTTGATTTTTATAAGATTCCACCAAAAGTTGTTTAACTTCATGTATTATTAGGATTTATGAATCTAACCAAAATAATATAAGTATATGTGCTCTTGTTAGTTAGTTTTTTGTCATTCTTGTTCTCTCTTCTTCTTGGTTCTCTTATTGTATAGATTAATGTAGTAGTATTGTAAGTTTAAACGAATGGAATATTTTACGTCGATCTTTGATGATTATTATCCCGAAAGTAACTTTGGTGAAAATTGTGGAGTTACCAGTGGTGAAAATTGTGGGGTTAATGATGGTGAAAAGTGTGAAGTTACCAGTGAGGAAAATTCTGAAGTTGGCGTTGGTGAAAATTCAAGCAAAATATCCGTTTTTTCAACCGATAAGGTAAAATCATAAAAAAATAATTTTCTTTTACCATGTATCCATAAAATATACTTTCTTTTCTTGTTGATAATCTACTATTTTTAAAAGTGTTTAGTTGTTTTAATATTATCTACACTACCATTCCTAACATAAGAATATTTGTTTTAGATATTTGTATCTCTCGATGAATTGAAGAAGTGGGCTGAAAAAACCGGTCGTGAGAATGGTGTTGTCATAGTCATCGAACGGACGAAGAAAAACGCCAAAGGGGAGGTGAACAAAATTTTTCTTATGTGTGATCGTGGTGGAGTATACAAGTCAACCGCAAAAGTTAAGCGTTCAGGTACAATAAAAACTACTTGTCCATTCCAATTAGTGGGTAAATACCACGATGAGTACGGTGGTTGGATGTTACGAGTGAGTCGTGATGCCCACAACCATGAACAAGCTCAACATATGGAGGGTCATTCGTATGCTATGAGGTTGACTGGTGAGCAGAAGATTACGGTGAGAGACATGTATCGAAATAAATCGGCGCCGTGCAATATTTTAGCGTATATACAAGATAAGGACGAGACAAATGTCTCCTCGCTCAGAACTGTGTATAACGAAATGCGTCATGTACGTGCGGAGATCTTTCAAGGAGAAAGTCACATGGAAGTTCTTTTCCGACATTTGGATGATAAAGGTTACACACATGATTTTCGCAAAAATCCATCCACCAACGCAATGGAGGATTTATTCTTTATGCATCCCACGTCCTACATTATGTTTCGTTCTTTCCCGCACGTGTTGATTATAGACACGACGTATAATACAAACGTATACAGGTTGCCGCTTGTACAAATCGTTGGCGTAACTTCAACCGGCAAGACGATTACTATTGCGTTGTCTTTTATTCCAAAGGAGAAAGAAGATAACTTTAGATGGGTGTTAACGAGGCTTAAGAAAATGTTACACGAGTGTATGATGCCACGGGTGATATTAACAGATAGAGATCTTGCATTGATAAATGCTTGTAATGTTGTATTCCCGGATGCTGCGAAGTTTCTATGTAGATGGCACATATCCCAAAACATTAAAAAATATTGCAAGCAAAGTTTCACCAAGGGTAATAATTGGGAATTTTTTGAAGAACTATTGAGCTCGGTTGTTTTTTCACCCACGCCCGCCGCATACGAGTACAATTACAAGCGACTTCATGATGGTTTAACTGGAAAGCATAAAAGTAACATTTCTTTCTCTAGATTATATTGTTATTTACATTAGATGAAATATTTTTGCATCTTCATTATGTGTTGGTGTGCACTATTATTAACTTTATGTATGTGGACCACGTTTAAAACTATATGTATTTTGGGTGAACTGATTACTTTTATCTATGTGGACCATGTGTTTGGAAGTTACATGTGTATTTTGGGTGACACGCTCTTATTACTCTATTTCACTTGTTTATTTTTGTTTGTTGTTTATCTTCATATTTAAAAGTTACATATGATATCTCCATTCATCTTTTAAATTATTTAGCATTCTTATGTTTTAATTTATTTGATCCAGGTACTGTAACAAAGTGTTTTCTTCAACCCTTAGATAAATTAATGAAATGTAAAATTAAGAGAAAGGAAAACAATTAAAAGTTACATATGATATCTCCATTCATCTTAAATAAAATGGAGTAAAAAAATGTTTTTGGTTTAATGTAAAGGCTTTTAATTAAAACGACATTTAAGCCCGTTAAGATAAACGAGCCAAATACGACTCATAAATCAAATATATTGTATATGTGGTCATCAATTTTTTTTATAAAAAAAAGTATCTATACGGCCGTATAGGCCTATACGAGGCACTATAAACGATGGCCAACAACCTCAGACACAAACTGACACGATTAAGGTACTATACGACCGTATAGCCCTATACGAGCTCGTATAGGACAAAAAATGGTGTATGAGGATCCATGGTGGTGTGGGAGGATCTCATGCCTATATATATATGTATAAATTAAAAAAATAGTTAAAAGTAATTAATTATGCGATTGGATAAGGAAATGAAATGTATGTAGGTACAAATTAATAAACTATGTAAATTGAGAAGAAAATGATTATATAATGCATATATGTATAAAGAATAACATGATACGTGTTTAATACTGAGATTTTCTTTTTAAAACCGGAATGCTTGATAAACATTTTGGTTTTTTTACATCTTTTATTTTTGTGTTCTTTTTTATTTTATAAATATTTTATTTTATTTTATTTGGAGGGGTGTTTTGAGTGATCCAAAAAGTTTCTCAAATTCTAATTTTCAAATGGTTTTAACATCATCTTAATTAATCTATCTCTCTCTCACACACATATTGGCCTGAAAATTACGGGCCTAGGCCAATGGTCTACCTCCCACACCCCATGTTGGTCATGAGATTGCTTATATTGGGACACGTTACGGCTTGAGATTAGCTATAAACTCCGGCGTCCATTTACATAATATAGTCCGGTAGTTCGTTTTTAGATGGAAATTTTTAAAGGAAAAAGAATTCAAGAAGACACATTGAAGAAAATCAAAAAGTAATACTTTATTTGTTTTGCCTTATTGCATGTAGATTGGATTGCCCATTAGTGAGCTAGTAGTGAAGTGATATGGAAGAAACTTAGTGTTTAATGTGACTCGTGTTCGATTCCCGCACCCAACATTTAGTTTCAATGATATTAGGACGATGATAGGAGACTAGACGAGTAGGTGGCGTTCACTAATTTGATCCATAAACAGAGCGGTTTTATCTTAACTCATTGTCGTGCCTTCGGGCGAGTGTTCACGGGCATTGACCCCAGGTGAGAGTTTTCTCCGTATCAAAAGGCAAGTATATCCCGATGTGTTGAATTTAGCCGGTAGCCAACTTAAAGGATTCGTTGGTCGCTCAAAAAAATAACGGGATTTGTCCACCAATAGGCTCTTACTTTCCTTATGTGAGGCCTTGAGTTGGAATCACATTTTAAGTAATTTGTTATGGGTTAACTCAGGATTTTGTGGGTTTTTTCTGGTTGGAAGCCGATTCACCAAGTTATTTTATTCAGGCGAAAGGATAGTATTTAACAGAAACTCTAGTGATAAAAAAATGTTAGGATTATCAATCAAAAAATAAAAATAATAATTAATTAAAAATAAATGAAAATGAACGGCATGTGAAAGGATGTCATATCCTAGGAATGCTAAATAAAGACTATTTCCTCCATTAAATTACCTTGTATTAATTATTGATTTGACAATTTAAAGTTTTTAATTTATTAACTTGAGTTTTTGTTTAAATTTAACTAGCGTGTTCTTTTCGCGTGGTTGCGCGAGGAAGTCGGTAACGAGATCGAGTTTTTAAATGCAAATGTACAAACATATCATAATGACTATCACTTCGATACTTTTTTTTCTAGGTAAAAAGAATGGTTTGTATCAGTTCGGCTCATTATAGTATCAACGTGGTGCTGCACTTACTATATAACTTACAATAAAATTATATTTTATTGCGAACACAATTTCGTTTTCAACGAAACTTATATACTTTATTGTGAAAACATCTTCATTTTGACGGCGCAACATAGATGAACATGTCGTAACGACATAATAAAGATTTAAAAAAAACTTCGTATGGCGGTCATTAAAAAATATCAGTAACTTAAATATACATATATGATAACAAATTATGAAACATATTAAAACCATGAATATCACATGGGAACAAAATTAAACAAAGTTTAGCAAAAGAGAATTTTTGAGATTAACTTAAAACAATTTATAACTTTGAAGAGGCTAATTTAATTTAACTTAAAAATTAAGGGACTAAAAGTATAAAACTTTTGAAGTTTACTATAGCAGCTTAGCTTAGGTTTCCTTGAATATGTAGTATACTTTTATGTTTCTAATTATATATATACAGACACGTGCCACTTTAAAACATATTTTTTTTATTCTTTTCTAGTGTGTTTAACTAAATGTTTATTTACGAGTTGAGTATCAATATATAGTACGTTGAAGCCAAGTCACATATAAATTTTAGCACCTCTCGTAGAATAAGCAGTAACACAACAAAGCGTGACGACATTCTCCTTTTATTATGATTTGCCGTCTTGAAAAAAAAGAACTTTCATATTATCTTTGTGAACGGTCGACAAAGTTCTACCACCCAAGTACACTCATTAGCAAAAGACCACTCACACCCATAATTGCAAACAATGTTGATGACCCAACCGTCACCAATTAAGTGTAAACCCACCATTCAAAGGTCCACTGTGATAAAACACACACTAACATTTTGTCACAAATAAGACTCATATACTAACAAATTTCCTTAGAAAAAGTCATGTGGGTTCCCTAAAGGCTCTTGTAGAGTCTCAAATATTTAAGAGGAGTTTCTTTCTTTTACTAAAATGGATGGATTGAAAAAGTATTTACTAAGATAAGTTATTTAAAAAGGGAAAATTGGTTTTAAATACTCCAAACTATCATGTGTTGGCAAATAACGGGCCCAACTTTACATTTGGCTGGTGATGGTCCCAACTAAAGACCTATTTGTTGTTACAGTCCGCGACTAATGGATGACT
The DNA here is from genome assembly GCF_021521415.1 of Bidens hawaiensis. Lineage (NCBI taxonomy): Eukaryota > Viridiplantae > Streptophyta > Magnoliopsida > Asterales > Asteraceae > Bidens > Bidens hawaiensis. The sequence continues at coordinate 128,365 of NW_027505461.1, read as the reverse complement.
AACTCCGTTAGTCGGTTGCTGAGTTGGCACGCCTAGTTGTCAAATATTACATATGTGGCAGCTTATGTGGCAATCGAAGTAATATATAATATATAATAAGTAATATATATATATGTATGTATGTATATATATGTATGTATGTATACATGTGTTGTCTACTTGTCTTCCTCCTCCCTGTTTAATTCTCTAGCAGCCACCACCATCGCCACTAGCAGCCACCACCATCGCCATCACCTGCAACAATCGTCGGAAAACAAATCACCACTGCATCACGTTTTTCCGGCTCCTCCCTCCCACTGCATATACCTACCCGCACCCACGTTTTTCCGGCGAATAACGAATCACCACCACCACCAGTGGGTAGTTTGAATCCAAAAAATCAAAAATCGTTTTTCCGGTGGGTTGTTTGAATTCCGGCAAGGCTCTTCGGGATATCAATTCGAACACCATTCGAGGTAACAAATATATCATTCAACTCGTTTTTATCAACCATATAAAAGCCTTAAGATTTTAATTGCAATCTGTAATCAACTAACACGAATTATGGATTCGAATTGGAACCCGTTTCTAGACTTCTAATGAAAAAACCCATCATTGAAAACCTAGAACTAAAATTGACCTGATATTTAGTCATCTGTTAGTCGTAGAACCTTTTAGGGTTTTTCTTCCAACGAGATGAAGGAGACGATTGGGAGCTCAATTCCATCAATTTGGTGTTTTTGGGTTCTTTAGTTTGCTCAATTGGGTATTTTAGGATTGTGATTTTGGTCAACTACGTCACCTGAGTTTATAAAGAGATCACAGCCACGTAATCATTTCATGTCATATGGTTTTTAACAGCTGGATGGCCAACTCAGCATAATACTAACGGAGTTATGAATACGTTAGTCGCGGACTGTTAAAAACAAATAGGTCTTTAGTTGGAACCATCACCAGCCAAATGTAAAGTTGGGCTTGTTATTTGCCAACACATGATAGTTGGGAGTATTTAAAACCAATTTTCCTTTAAAAAGTATTTACCAAAATAAAGATTGGAAACTTACTTTTTCTCACGCAAAATCTTATTAATAGGAGTAATTTATAGTTAAAAAATTATATACCAAAACTTTCTCAACGTTTCCTTGTATTGTTTTATTAAAAAATATTTCAGAAAAATTATTAATTATAATTATTCTCATTGTGAAAATATCTACTTAAAAATTGTCACATAATATTTTTTTTATATTTTTTAACAAAACTGATTTACAATAAAAGTTTTATATTTCTTATTTAATTTTGTTTTCTACTCTATTTTTTTTTCTTTACCCTATGTTTTTGTTCTTATGGTTTTATTATTATTATTTGTTAACGATCATGATATTCAACGAACTGTTTGTTTTATATGACCCAGGTTTAATTTCTGCCCCTCATACCATTTAGTTTCAGAGGCACAAGGGTGATGATGGAAGACTAGGCGATATATGGCTTTCACTAGTTGGTTCATTGAACTGAGCGAGTTTTATCTTACCACATTGTTGTGCCTTCGAACGAGTGTTCACGGGCATTGGTCTTAGGTGGGGTTTTTTCCGAATCTAAAGACGATTGTATCCCGAGGTAGTGAATTTAACCAGTATCTCATTTATATAATTCAATTACAGTTAAAATTAAGAAATGATCCAAACTATTGGAAAAAAAAAGAATTTCACACAATAATTTTAAAAGGATAAATGAGATAAATATTTTCAGGAGCTTTGGAAACCCTAAAGTGACCCCCTTCCATCTCTCTCATTCCACCAGTGCTGAAGAAACACTAAGATACCCCGACAGATTAAGGATAATTTTAGGGTTAAGTAGATGTTTCCCACGAGGGTTAGGTCCGGCAAAGATGGTTATTCTTCTCAACCTGCAAAACAGACACCGTAAGCTCGTCACTGAGAAGGGGGGTTCCTCCTTGTGACCACCCTCCTGCGTGAGAATCAGACTAGGTTGCTCTGAATATAAGTGTATATAGAGAGAAATAGCTAGAGAGAAGATGTTGATACCGTTCCAAGGTGTTGAAGTATTTATAGCCGAAGGTAGGTTTCCAAGCAGGTACGGCCAGCTGTATATAATATTCCTTTTCCACCAACTATGGGCTACGTTCGTGCCACGATGGGAGTTGGTGGGTAGGCAGCGGCTGATAGTGACATTTTGTACTGGAGCGTGCTCCTCCTCGTACTATTGTCAGTGAGCTGTCACCCTGTGATTGGTTCATGGGTTGCTTTTGTCAGATCTTGTCTATTTGTCCATACCTTGGTAGGTATAGTACAAAAGATCTTCTAGAAGCGTATGGACTGGCTCTTTTGGGCGGGAATATTCCCGCCCTGCTCATTCCTTCTTCAGGTGACATTGCTGAAGTATAAGAGTTAGTGCCTTATGCGTGTAGCCTTGCTGTTAGTGCGGGTAGCCTTCCTTCTTGGCTTGTACCCACAGCTGCGGGGACATGCAGGGTACTGTACCAAGGGAGGCTTTCCTGCGGGGACAGCTGGCTTACTGCGTGTAAGGTCTTCATCTCTCTGAGCATGGTGGGTCCTGCGGATCCAGTTGGTCTTTGCGTAGACGTACCTCTTCAAGGTGAGTTTTGTGGGTCCAACTGGGCTTTGCGGGAACCTACCTCTTCAAGTCCCCCCAGTCCATTGTTCTTCTCATGAATTGTTAATAAGTGAGGGGAACTTTTGGACTTTAAGCAAGGGGTTTTAAAAGGGGGTTTTCGTTTTTTTAAGGTTCTCCGTGGGGATTCTTCCCGCAGTTTTCCTAATGTCACTTGCAGAAAATATCCGACTTTTCTGCCTGATCTTTGGGTATGATGCGGGTAGGTGTGTAACCTCTTCGCAAGTCGGGAGCGTTGAGTTTCACTTGTGTAGATTCTCCACGAGGTTTTGGTAGTTTTAGACATAGTGATCAGTTATGTTAAACAACCAATTCCACCTTGAAGCTTCAAACAATCTAGTTCTCAACGTTCCCGCCATGCGGGGGTGTTATTTCTCTATCCGCAAGCATGGCCCATAAGATTGATCTTCTTGGTTTCAATTTCCTGCAAGTGCTAAGTATGTGAAGGGTTTCGCCTTGACACTGTACCCGCACTTGTCTTATGGTTTCTTGCTTTCCAAGGTAAGGGGGTATATTCCCTCTTATTTTTGAATCTTTTTGAATCTTTTTGAAATTCGGAGGGTTGGTGAAAGGATAAGGACAGTCCAAACGGTTGAAGGGACGTTGGCGTCTTCTAACGGTTTCAGGATGTGCAGGAAGTTATGACGACGTGACAGCATGTGGTCAATCTGAACGCTTTTTCAGGCGCGTGGGCGCGAGTTTTATGGCACGCGCCCTTTTGACACCTATTGCCAGCTTGCTTTATCCACACGTGTCGCTGTGTCATTGCTCCTGCGCCTTCTCTCTCATCCGCATTAAATTCATCGCATTCATTACGATGAGTATATAAGGTGGAGAGGGTGTATTTCGTCCATTATCTTCACTTCACTCTTCTTCTCCTTTTAAGCGATTTCCGGCGAATACTCATTTTTCCGGCGAGCATTCTCCTGAAACCGCTTTCTTTCCTCAACATTAAAGAATGTCTTCTTCTCATGACCCAGAGGTTAACGTCGAGGAGTCCGACGTTTAGCCCGAGAACCCGACGTCAACGTCCGATAAGGACGATAAGAGTACTGCTGGCGAGTGTCAGTGTACTTTTTCTGTCGATGTATACAATTACATCGTCAATAAATTCATGCTGGAGTCCTATGAGCCGGAGTTGCCGGAGGCCAATCAGACGGTATACGACGCCCCTAAGGGGATGATAGGGGTTTACGCTTCGTTCTTCCTATATGGGAATCTAAGATTCCCATTAACGAAGTTCGTATACCGTGTTTTGGAGAAACACGGCGTTCATCTGACAGAGGTGCACCCAATGGCAATTGCTAAAGTTCGCCATTTCGAATGGGTATGCCGTATTTTAGGTATCGAGCCTCGAGTCGACCGCCTGATGACCTTCTATACTTGGAGGTGCGTCCAGGGTTGGTATACCCTTGTCACTCGGATCAAGGGTTTGAAGATCTGTACTACTGAGCGTAGTCTTCGTTCTTGGAAGCGTGAGTTTTTCTACATTTCCACTCGTGTCGTTCCCATCGCGATGACGTTCAAGAATGGGAGAGCACTCCCTAATCTTCCGGCTTCCAATTACCAGGAGACGTTCACCAAGGGAACGACTTACAGTCGCTTATCAGATTTCCCAGATTCAGACTCTTGTTTATCGCTTCACGGAATCTGGGATGGTCATGCTTGGGATGAGTCGCGTGTGGAAGGATGCCGGGTCTAGGACGCCGCAAATACCCATCGTTCTTGACTACGGTTTGAACTATATTCCTTATGGTATGCCCCGTCTTTTGTGTTGGTTTAGGGTTGTCCTTTTAACATTGTTATCATTTTTATTTCAGAAGGGAACGACTTACAGTCGCTTTTGCACCCGCGGGAGACTGGTGGTCCCGCGTGGTTGGGTACTCGTGATCTTGATGAGAACGAGTTGCCCGTTTTGGAGAAAATTGCGGATAGACTCGTAGAGGTCTACCCGCCAGGCCATGAGATTTTAAGCGCCACTCGGCCAGGTAATGAGTTCTTTAATCCTCGTCCTTTTCATGCTCACACTTCTGCTGGAATTCCTTTGATCTTGTCATCTTCTGATGAGGGATCTGCAGATGGGCCTTTTATTGTAAGGAAAAAGAAGGCGGCTAGCGTGAAGGGTAAAACGAAGGTTGCTACCTTCGTTGGCTTGGGGGATCAGTCTGATTCCGAGACTGAGAGTGAGGAGGCGATGAGGAACCTTGGTGATGGTGACGAGACTATTGTCTCAGAGGTTGAGACAACGACTGTCACTTCCAAGTCGCCAAGCATTGCGAAGGTAACTGGCATGAAGAGGCCATCTTCATCGGGTCCATCTCCGCCTATCAGGGCTTTCAAGATCAAGAAAACCAGTAAGTGTACTTTTTGTGTACCTTTTCCGCATCTCTTTCCGCATTTGTTTTTGATATCTTAAGGTTTTTCTTTATGCAGAAGTAGACTTGTCTGTTTTTGAAGAGAGTGGTGCGGGAGGAGTTGGTTCAGGACCCACGACGATAGGTTTGGTCAACCTAATCGAGGCTATGACCCAGGCTTCTGCGTCTGTTTCTGTTGCTTCTACTGTTGAAGCAACTGTTCCGGTAATGACGTCGTCTGTCATGGATGCTGTGCCGACGATGGCGTCCACTTTCGTTGCTGCGTTGAGCAGTTCAACTTCTTCGCCAGCCGTCAGTGCCATATTTACTACATCATTCACCGGACCGGCGGTGACTTTTTCCATGAGCTCATCTGCAGCGGCTGCAACGGGTATGAGTTCATCTCAAATGAGTTCATCTCCGATGGTCTCTACCTCTGTGGCTTAGACGGTGTCACATTCGGCGTCAACGACTACTTCGTCCTTGGCCGGTTCTTCAGGTATGTTTAGAGTTGGGACCTATAGACTTACCTCTGTTGATGAGGGGGTCCGATCTTTGCCTCCTTCCCATCTCCTTGACCTCTTGGATGGATATCCTTTAGGTTCGGGTGATGGGTTTAGCGGCTATCGGCCTGTTATCGACCCTACAGGTGCGTGGGGTTACTTTGGCCTGTTATCCATCCTTAGTCATTTTTTCCAAATTGTTTTCTGTTTTTGCAGTTTCAGATTCCAATGAGGTTTATGCTCCAAGGTGGAATATCTGCCGAGGAACAACTCTCAGGACGGCTGTAGACTGCGTCGATTGGACGCGCCATGCCGCTCCAACTGGTGCATTGGGGGAGGCAATGGTTAGCTACCAGGAAGGCAGGTTGTCCACCGAGCTCCGAATTCTACTTGCCCGGATGCAGCCGCGTGTCGAATTACTTTGTCGTGAAAACGATAAGTTAAGGACTGCGCGTAGCTTGGAGGGGTCTCAGGTGCGATAACTGAGGGAAGAGAACAAGAAGCTTGCCGCCGCCGTCACTGAGAGAGAAAAGGCCTTCAAGGACCTTGAGGCCGAAATGCAAGCTAGGCATGAGGCCCGTTCCAAGGCTACTCAAGCTGTTAACGAACAGCTTAGGTTGGCTAAGGAAACTGCGCGCAATGCGACTGAAAGGGCCTCAAAAGCTGAAGCTGTTGCTGAGCCTCTACGCGCTGAAAATGAAGAACTGAAAGCTAAACTGGAGAAGCTTCAGCAGGCTTATGAGGCTTTGGCTCTGGAGGACGCCAAGAAGCTACAGGAGCTCTTGGATCAGAAGGGTGTGCTTGATCGCACTGAGCGTAAGCTTAAAGGCGTTGAGGAGGCCGCTGCCAAGGAAGTGTTGCTTGCCAACTTAAATAAGAATGAGGCCGAACGCGCACGCGATCAAGCTCAAGCTACCCTTCAAGAGGCTTTGTCCAATAAGGATTGGTTTCTACCAGAAGCGTTGCCGCAGGTACGCATAGCTCAAATATTCTTAGCTTTTTGCTTTTTTTGCTTTTTATACTTAGGAAAGTTTTTGTTTTTTGTAGGTTATGCATCGGATTTTCGCGAACACATCCTATGATGATGCCATGAGCACAACCATCAACGCTTCTCATGAGGATGGAGAGAATGCTGGTTTCTTACTTGGCCTAGGATTTACAGAGAAAGGCATCTCGCCTTCCAAATTTCCTCTACACGATGTTGATACTGAGGCTGCCTATGACCAAGCTGTGAACCAGTATGCTGCTTTCTCTCATTCGGTCGTGGAGAAGGTGAATGAAGTTGCTGCTGCTGATGACGGGCTAGCTGTTCTCAAAGCTTTCCTTGAACAGCCGCAGCCAACTGATAGTGCGGGTTCAAGTGGGTTTGGAGGGAGTGGTCTTGAAGCCTGAATCTTGAGATTCCTCCACGCCGTTAGGATAGATTTGCACTTTTTGTAGACGGGTAGATACCTAGCCATTTTGTAATGTTTGAACAGCTTTCATCGTGAATATAAACGTTTTGTCAATGCCTTGCCTTATAAACATTATATGATTTGTTCATGCATATTTTCGTTTAACTTAGCAATTTTCTAAGTGTTTTAAATAAGTTAACTTTTCGACGCGTGTCAGATAATAGGTTAATGTTATGTTTCCTCTATCATGATTGTGCGGGTAGGACCGTCACTTTCACTTAGTAGGATGACCAAACTTCATCTATATCTGACATGCGTAGAGGTTTTCCTTAGAAATTTTTACTGTTTATTTGTGTTTATGCGGGTTGTTCCGCTTTCCACACACAACGACTTACTTCCTCCCTCACCTATTTATGCGGTGAATACCGGCATATCAGTGTGGTCAGATCATAAGTATAAAGGTAAGGCTATCAACATCAATGTGATAAGGAGAATCATTTCCATTAGAAGTAGCTCTAGGCCTGTTCGTTACAAGTTTGGAATTGATCTACATGTAGCATCTGCGTAATTGAGCTCCATTCCATGTTCTTGGGATGGGGGTGCCATCGAGCCTTTCGAGCTGGTATGCGCCATTTCCCAGAACTTCCTTAATAATGTATTGCCCTTCCCAGACCGGGGCCAGCTTTCCTGGGCGCTCCTGGTTCGAAGCCTCGTTGTTACGCAGTATGTAGTCTCCGACATTGAAGTTGCAGAGTTTCACCCGCTTGTTGTGGTACTTTTGCATTTGTCGCTTGTAGTTCTCTTCACGCGCTGCGGCTAAGTCTCTGCGCTCTTCGGTTAGCATAAGGTCTAACCGTCTTTCCGCATCATTGTCTTCTGGTTGAGTTATGACTCTTGGTGAGGGTAGACCAATCTCGATTGGAACCATGGCTTCAGTGCCATAGGTGAGGCTGAATGGGGTTTCGCTCGTGCTTGCTTTTTTCAGCGTTCTGTTTGCCCAAAGGACATGTGGAACTTCGTCCACCCAGCCGGATCTATGCTCCAAGAGTCTTTTCTTTATGCCGTCGACGACGCTCTTGTTTGCTCTTTCCACCTCACCATTACCCTGCGGGTGTGCCACTGAGGTAAAGGTGTGGGTGATTTGAAGCGGATGCCCTTTCCCAGGTGGGTGAAGGCTAACGATGCAAGCTTGCTTAACGCATCCGCAGATTTGTTTTCGCTTCGCTTGATGTGCACAACTTTGCAATCGTTCAAATCGCGCATAAGGGTTTTTGCTTGTGCGAGGTACAGGGCCATTGTGTCGTTCACGGCCGTGTACGTCCCGTTTATCTGGTTGGCTACTAGCATGGAATCCACGTGGGCTTCCAAGTTTTTCACCCCCATCTTACGCGCAATTCTTAATCCGGCCAAGAATGCTTCGTACTCCGCTTCGTTATTCGTACCCAGGAAATCCAGCCGAATTGCATAAGTGTATTCTTGGCCTGCTGGGTTAGTTAGTTTCAACCCTGCGCCTGAACCTTCGTTGTTGACTGCTCCATCAGTATAGAGTCGCCAGACATCGTTAATGTCTTGTGCTGGAGAGGGTTGGGCCTCTTCCTGGCACTCTTTTTCCCGCGACGCGGGGACTTCTGCAATAAAGTCGGCCAAGACCTGGCCTTTTATGGCTGGTCTTGGTTTGTACTTTATCGCGTATTCTCCCAATTCTATTGCCCATTTGGCTAGGCGTCCCGACAATTCGGGTTTGCCTAGAACGTTTGCAAGTTTGAAGTTGGTGAGAACGGTGATTGGGTGACCTTGGAAATATCGTCTTAGCCTGCGTGAAGCCTGTACAAGTGCTAAGACTAATTTTTCCAGGGTAGAGTACCGGGTTTCTACGTCTGTTAGGACACGGCTAACATAGTAGATTGGCATCTGGATGCCTTTCCTCTCTACTAGCAGGACTGCTCCGGTTGCTCAATTGCCCATTTGGCTAGGCGCCCTGACAACTCGGGTTTGCCTAGAACGTTTGCAAGTTTGAAGTTGGTGAGTATGGTGATTGGGTGGCCTTGGAAATATCGTCTTAGCCTGCGTGAAGCCTGTACAAGCGCTAAGACTAATTTTTCCAGGGTGGAGTACCGGGTTTCTACGTCTGTTAAGACGCGGCTTACATAGTAGATGGGCATCTGGATGCCCTTTCGTTCTACTTGTAATACTGCCTCAGTTGCTCTGTCTGTGGCGGATAGGTAGAGAATTAATTCCTCCCCCACTTCTGGTGCTGTGAGTGTTGGGAGTTCGATCAAGCGTGACCGAATCTCTTGAAAGGCTGCTTCCGCTTCTGGTGCCAGCGGAAGTGCGTTTTCTTCAAACAATTTTTCAATGTTGACACGAATGGGAACGACCTATCCGCATGGTTTGCCAAAAAGCGGTTAAGTGCGACTAGTCGTCCATTCAGTGTCGGAGCCTGTTTGATGGTAGTAGGTGATTCCATTTTCATAATGGCTTCAACCTTTTCGGGGTTCGCTCTGAAGCCATCTTTGGTAACGATGACTCCTAAGAACTTCCCCTCTTTTATCCCAAAGAAACACTTGCTCGGGGTGAGCTTCTTGTTTATCTTTCTGAGCGTGTTGAAATTTTCTTCGATGTCTTTCTACATCGCCTCCTGCTCGATGCTTTTGATGACCAAGTCATCCATGTAAACCTCCAAGTTCCTCCCGATTTGGGCATGAAACTCTTTGTCTATCAGGCGTTGGTATGTGGATCCGGCATTCTTTAGTCCGAATGGCATCATTTGGTAACAAAATGTGCCATCGGGCGTCCGAAATGCGGTTTTATCCTGATCGTCAACAGCCATGTGGATTTGATGGTACCCTTTATACGCATCAAGGAAGCATTTAAGGCGAAACGGTGCTAATGAATCCACCTTAAGGTCAATTTCGGGTAATGGGTAACAATCCTTGGAGCATGCTTTGTTTAGGTCTTTAAAATCTATGCACATGCGCCATTGTTTGTTGGATTTTGGTACCATGACGGGATTTGCAACCCATATTTGATATTTACTAACGTGTACGATGCCTGCGTCAAGGAGTTCCTTGACTTGGGTTCTACACGCGTTAGCCTGCTCAGCACCCATTACGCGACGCTTTTGTATGACCGGCGCAAACGCCGGGTCACACTTGAGCTTATGCTCAGCCTTACTTCGAGGTACACCAGTCATGTCAGCTGGTGTCCATGCAAAGATGTCGGCATTTTTTTGCAACAAGCGTTTGAGTAAGGTGCGTGTGGGATTAGTGATCGTTGGGCCAATGGTAATGGCCTGGTCAGGGTATTCGTCATTGAAGGCCCATTCTTCTGGCTCAGAGTTGGTTGGTTTAGCCTTTTTTGGTTTGGGTTTAGATGAGATAGATGCGATGCATACCTGGGGAATGCCCGTGATCATAGCGACGCCCTCAGCTGTTGGCCATCCCATCATACCATGGACCGAAGACACCACGGCATTAAATCTTGCCATCCCATCTCTCCCGAAGAGAATGTCGTATGTGTGGTGTGGCTTCCTCATTACGACGAAGTCCACGTCTTCTGTGCGGGAGTACTTCCCGTCCGTGAGAGTGACGGGGAAAGATAGGATTCCCAAGGGGGTGTTTGTGCTGCCGTCGAACCCTTCCATCGAGGCGTAAACTGTTTCTAGGAGTTCTTTGTCTTCGTCGTCTAGCTTGTCGAAGAACTGCCTATACATGACCATTGATGAAGCGCCATTATCAGCAGGGTGCGGGAGGTGATGTAGTGCCCCAGCTGGCTTTTGATGACTATGGGGCCTTCTTTGTTGGGCCCCCCTGGCACACGCAGGAAGCGCACTTCTGCTTCCTTCCACGCACTTGGCTCTGTTGTTCGTCGTTTTCTTTCTCTGATGTTGCCGTGAACCATGTGAATGCTGATGTCGACGGGCTTCCGTCCGTTGCCCTTGTACCGATTGTCTTTCCTCCCTCCATTCTTGATTGACGCCACGAGGTGTGTGAGTTTCCCATCTTTGACGAATGTTTCAACGACATCCTTCAAGGATGTGCATTCCTCCGTGGTGTGGCCTTTTGTCCCGTGGAAGTCACAGGATTTGCTCTGATCAGCGTTTTGACGCTGTCGGATTATTGGAGCCTTTGGCCATGGGAGCTTCTCGGTGGCAAATATCTCGGTGACGCTTTTGGTGAGTGGCGTCCATCTGGGATTCCGGTTCGACGACTGCATGTTGTCCCTTCCGCCTAAGAGAGGGCGAGAGCTGGATGAGGTGTCAAAGTTTACCCTTGACTGCCAAATACCAAGCTTCCTCTTATTGTTTTGTCGGGCGGTACGGACGTTATTTTCTCTTGTTCTCTGAGTGTAGAGGTTTGTGCTCTGGGGAAGATTTCTACCCAGTTGCTTCTCCGTTTCGGCAAAGCGTTTAGCTGCCGTCATGATGGCATCCCACGTGGGTGGCATGCCGTCATTACCTGTCAACGTGCGGATGAGCTCTGGGTACTCAGCGTCCTGGATGAAAGCGGCGCGAACAAGATTTTCGCTAATAGTGCCCAGACTTAGCTTCTTTTAGTTGAAGCGAGTGATGAAGTCTAGCAAAGATTCGTCTTCTTCTCGGATGCAGTTGAGGATCGTCCATTGTTCTTCAGTATATTTTCTTTGTTGACTGAAGTGCTGGCTGAATTTGTGCTGGAAGTCTGCCCAATCGTAGATGTGGTGGACCGGTAGACGATCAAACCGCGCTCTGGCTGCCCCGACGAGCGTCATTTGGAACATGTAAGACCATGTGGGTTCCGTCCAATTACTGACGGTTGCCCCCGCTATAAATCTGTTCATGTGATCGTCCGGGTCAGATATGCCATCGTAAGTGCCTATGTTGGACATCTGTTTGGCACTCTTTGGAGCGATTGCTTCCGCAATGTCCCTTGCAAATTTGGACATTCCCGCATTCGCAACAGTTGGTCTGAAAGTTTTGGAGAAGTCACGTGGGTTTCCCCCCGTGTTTTTTGGTTTGAAAGTTTCTTCGAAATCTCTTCTCGAGTGGAAGTCTGCTTCTTTACGCTTCCCTTTCGCCTTATGACGTGGGTTTGCGTCACTGTCAGATTCTTCCCAATCTTCATCATCCACATACTCGCAATCATTGCTCATGTTGAGCTGTTGTCAAGTGCTTCCGAATTTGTCGTTGGCCTGTTGGAGTGAACGTAAACGTTCGTCCAACTCGGCTTGGAATTCTTTCTGACGTGCTTCCGCCCAAGCTTTAATTTTTTTTGCCTACACGTACCTCTTCAAGGTGAGTCTTGTGGGTCCAACTGGGCTTTGCGGGAACCTACCTCTTCAAGTGTCCAGCTATATAGCCAAAGAGAGGGGTGGTACACTGAGAAAAGCCTGCTCTTTTTTTTGTTTTGTTTTCTTTGATAAATCTTCTGCTATATATCCATCTATCATCAGCCTTTAATATCTCATCGATTGTAGGGTTTTTAAGTGTGGCTCATTTAATCTTGTCAAACAACTGATTTGAACAACAAGCATACATAACCAAAAATAATAATAATAAGATTATGGGGTATAAATTCATGCTTCTTAACTTCACGTAGGCACCACATTACCTATTTTACTTCATTTCACTCTACCTAGCTCATTCTAAAAAAAGTGTTTATTCCCACTTTACCTCTCTTTATTTAATGTAAAATTGAATCTAAAATTAGTGTGCATGTGTGTAGAGAATTTTAAAGCTCGTTAACCTTAACCCTCATTGCATTTAACTCTTCTTAACCCATGAAGAGAGTGGTATGTCCCTCGTTAACCCTTGCCAACTCTGCTTTAACATCTGGGCTTTAACGTATACCCCTATGCCCAATAATAAAAATTATAAAGAGTTTCTCGTGGAGCCCCCCCCCATTCAATTCCCCCCTTTACCCTTTTCAGCCCGCTTCCTCTCTTACCTCATCTACCTGTTCTAGTGTGAGATAGATACATATTTACATAGATACATATTATATATAGAAAGTTCGTATAAAAGAGAGAAATATATACAAATATAATGCAGCAGCACCTGATGCAGATACAGCCCATGATGGCAGCTTATTATCCCACTTCAGAAGTAGGTAAGAAGAGTAGAAACCTGGAAAAATAACTGGTTAAGATGTTATAAATGGATTTTGGTGTTGTGTAACACCTCAGAACTTGAATTTTACTGTTTGTTTGTATGAACCATGAATCGTTGATCGTAGTTGTGTTTTGTTGAAAACTTGTAGAAACAGAGTATAAATTTGCTTAACAAGCAATATAAAGTCACATTTGAACATAGAAACCGAGTATGCCCCAACATAATTTTTTTTTATTACTCGAGTCAAACTCAAGCATACAAGTGTCTTTTTCCAAATAACCATGCCATATAGTTTTCATATCTTGGGTTTGTTTAGAGCAATGGGTCATGGTGTGGTTACATGGGTTATGGGTGGTGTGTTTTTATGTTTTACCTTGATAATATTTCTTTATCTTGTGCACTTTCACCGTGTCAACAGCGCATCACCACCCGAGACGAATTACGATGGATGAGAGCAAACGATAATGGTTTGTGACGGTGAGATGGAGTACATCATTCGCCTTTCTGGTCTCAAGTCTCAATATATTGGAGAATGTGATTTTATGAGACTTAAAATAGGTGATGCGTATAAAAATCATTATTATGAACTTAAATTAATTTGTTTAAGATGAAACTTATGATTTTTATGTTATGTTACAACTGTACGTGGTATGCCTTTTGCTTTAGTCATTTCATCCACTTGAAATTTAGGGTTTTGGAACCACGTGGGTATTTTAAAAAAAATTCAAACTTGAGGTGGCTTTTGGCTATAATGTTGTTAGTGGTGTTTACGGTCTGGTTTTGCGATTTTTAGGTCAAATTGTAAACCAAATCATTAGTAACGGTTTTTTATTTTTGCAAATTAAAACCAAACCGTAGAGCTCTTAAACCGAACCGAACCGAACCAAACCAAACCGTTAGTCCAAACCGTTACTAACGGTTTGGTTTCATGGTTTTGGCTTGATGGGCTTTTATACAATTAACATAGGTGATTTTAACAATTAACATAAAATATATTTCGTTTTTTAGAGTTGTTATTGTTCTTCGAGTCATCTACTATCATGTAAACTAGGATTCAATACACAAAATTATGGAAGAGTAACCAAGGAAGGGTTTGATACACGCAAAATAATTGACAAGACTACAAAAATTGATTGTATGGTATTTTAAAGAGAGGTAAAGGTTGATTAACTTGTCCGCTTGTGTTTGGGATTTGGCTTATTCCCTTATCTATTTAATAATAATAACTGACTATATATGGTCTGTGTCTATTTACACTAGCTTAAATTTAGTTATGTCTATTTACACACACATATATAATATTTAAAATATTAAGTATAACTAAACCAAACCAAACGGTCCGGTTTTATACAATTGTTTTTTTGGTATAAATCGTAAACCAAACCATTCGCTACGGTTTGAAATATTCGAAACTGACCAACCAAAAGTTAAGATAAAAAACCAACCGTGAAACCAAACCAATAACCGGTTTGGACGGTTTCACGGTTTTAAACCGAACCGTGAACACCCCTAAATGTTGTGATTATAATCATTGATTCAGAGAGAGGGGTAAAAATTTGGGATGAAAACGAGCAAAGTCATTTTCGGGTTACACAGATCAATTTGTTATAAACTATAAAAATAAATTTGAATCAAGCCGAGTGTTAGTATTCCAGTATGAAAACTAAAAACATAAAACAAATAAAACAAGAAACATTGAACCGGGCTTGTGTTTGACACAAATTTATGGTATGTTCTCAGGGTACGCCGGTTCGAAGCAGCAACAGAGTACTGCCGGACCTGATCACTTGCCTAAAACGAAAGCGTAACATTGTTGCGGAAGAAAGTTAGAGAGATATGTTTATTTTGTGTGTTTAGAAATGAAACATTTGGATTGGTTTTATAGCCAGGAATATGAATAATGACCATCAAAATGTAATAATATTGAATAATGGTCAATAGTAGAGTATGTAAACTGAAAATAATGATTATTAATAATAATTATTGCTGATAAGTTATGAAAGTCTCAAAGATGAAAGATGAGTGCAAAATACTGCCTCACATGGGCTCGGGTTTTTGGAGTTGCATTCGTGTCCGCGGGACGTGCAGGCACGCACGGGTTCGAAAAATTTCTAGTCCATAAACCCAATTTTGCAAACCTGCCCCCCTTGCGCGTGTGTAGGACTTGTGATAAAACACATCATAAAGCTTCAATTGAGTAGTAAAGGACCTTATAAACAATTCTTCTCTTTGTTCACATTGATGTGGGACACGTATTTACAACTTTTATATTTAAGACATTCTCTCACACATTTATACCCAAAACTTACAACAATCCCCCACATGAATGGAGGTCAAAACAATATTATTTCGATTAGATTTCAGCAATTGAATCTTGTATACAATAGGTAGGTGCTACCCTCTGAACCTTTGCTCATGAAGCGCACTTAGACTACTGGCTCTGAGTATATGGTGATGTTTTTGAACTCATCTGCCATTTGCATAGACGACAATACAGTTCACACAAGACTCTCCATGACAAGTGAAGTTCTCATAGTTATGTTTGTTATGGTAATTAACATGAGTCTGGTTCTGCATAAGCCATTAAGTATTGTTCCCAAACAATTCCCTTCGAAGCGACCCCACTTCTCTCTCACATAAGTGATTCACCTTAATTAGTCGAATCATTAAAAGCCATAGGCTTAGCCTCATACTTGTCACTTTTAGAAATTGATTAAGAAGTTTACCAAGCCATGTAGTAAACTCCCTTTTAAATACGCAGGGTTACCCCTCCCTCCCCCCACAGTGACCTCACTAATTTATGCAATTAGGTTTTCCTATTGAACTCAATTCTTGGGAACTCCAGTATGTTGAGTTAGCTTTCCTTTGCATGAACTTTAATTTTTCAAATGCTTCAGTCCCATTATCATGAACGATTTCTGAACTAACTCTCTACTTAAGCCTTTTGTTAGTGGATCCCCAATATTATCCTTTGACTACATGTAGTCAACAATAATAATTCTTGCAGAGATTAGTTGTCATACTGTATTATGTCTACGTCTGACGTGTATGTTCTTACCACGATACATTGCGCTATGAGCTATGCCAATTTCTTATTGGATATCACCATGTATACAAATGGCCTATTCCGCCTTACGCCATCTTGGTATATCCTCAACAAATTGACGTAGCCATTCTTCCTCTTCTCATGCTTTATCTAAGGCGATTAACTCAAATTCCTTCGTGGATTTAGCTATAACCGTTTGCTAAGACGATTTCCATGATATGGATGCACCTCCAAGTGTGAATACATACCCACTTGTTGCTTTGGATCATTCGTGTTAGATATCCAAGTTGCATCACAATGTCTTTCGATAAAATGCTAGATATCTAATATAATGCAACCCGTATTCCCGAGTGTATATTAGGTATCGAAGCAACTGAATCACGCAGTTCTAGTAAATTGAACTTGGGTTGCGCGTATATCTACTTAGCTTGATCAGAGCATATGCTAAGTATGGTCTAGTGAAACTCATAAGATACATCAAGCTGCAGATAATTATTGAGTATTCCAATTGGTTAACGGGGTCACCTCTATTCTTACACTACAAATAAAAAGTCATTTAATGGCACACGTTTTTAATGGCACTTAGCTTTTGTGTTACTAATTTAGGTTTTTAATGGCACTTTGTTTGCTTACAATACATTTTTAGTGGCACTTAGTATTACTGCCACTAATTTATGATTTTAGTGGCAGTTTGAGTATGCCACTAAAAATATAGTGTCACGCGTTTTTAATGACATTTTGCTTTTGTGCCACTAATTTAGTTTTTTAATGGCACTTTGCGTATGCCATCTTTGCTTATAACATATTTTTAGTGGCATTTAGTTTTAGTGCCACTAATTTATGATTTTAGTGAAACTTTGCGTATGCCACTAAAAATCTAGTGTCTCACCTTTCAATGGCATTTAACTTTTGTGTCACTAATTTTGGTTTTATTTGGCACTTTGCATATGCCATCCTTTCTTATAACACATTTTAGTGGTACTTAGTTTTAGTGCCACTAATCTATTATTTTAGTGGCACCTTGCGTATGCCACTAAAAATCTAGTGTCACATGTTTTTAATGGCATTAAGCTTTTATGCCACTAATTTAGATTTTTAATGGAACTTTGTGTGCATGTCATCTTTGCTTAGCACACATTTTTAGTGGCAGATAGTTTAGTACGACAAATTTATAATTTTAGTGGTACTTTATGTATGCTACTAAAAATCTAACGTCACACGTTTGTAATGGCATTATCTAAAAATCTTGCTTTCTTTAAATATTAATTTGTTGTATACATAATTTATGTATATACGGTTTGATTTTACTTGTAATAATAATATAATAATACAATAATAGTTTAAACTTGTTACTGATTGGTAGAACAAGGACTAAAAATGTGGCATAACGTTTAAACATTTGAGAATCAAACCTTCAAACAACCATTTTCTCTTGGCCTAATAGAACAGTCTATAATGAGTTATTTTATTGATTTTCTATTAAATCAAGAAAAGTTATGATTTGATTTTAAAGTAATCTCGTTGTTTGGATTTGTATGATATTTATATAGGTTTGTGTAAGAACATTATTTGTTCATGTTCATTTATCTAGTTAAATGAACAAATTTTATGTTCATGTACGTTCGGTTATCAAATAAACGAACATAAATGAGACTCCTGTAGAACTTAAAAGAGCTCGAGCTCGAGCTCGAGGTTGAAAATAATTATAATTATATAAAAAATAATCGATAAATAGTAAATGAGCCGAGCTCAAGCTTGAACATCTACTCACGAGTCGAGCTCGAGCTTTGAAAATTGAGCTCGAAATGAGCTGAGCTCGAGCTCCGTGTAAGTTAAACGAGCCGAGCTCAAGCCTAGTCAAGCTCGGGCTCAGCTCGACGAGTTTGCACCTTTAGATATCTTATCTATTAACTAATAATATAGTTAAAAAAAAAACCTTCCACACACTGGAATATATAGCTTTAAAAAAACCCACGAAATAAGTCTCCACGAAATCACTGATGATGTTTCGTTTCATGTACATCTCTTGCATGATACATCCATGCCACGTTAAAACGAGTGCATTTGTAGATATATTAGTATCCGTATGATGTTTCGTTTCATGTAGCATGTGTAACTTATTTTAAAATTTTGATTAGAAATTAAGCTTCAGGTTATTGAAATTTGATTTTGAGTATAAATGAACTGTTCACGAATGAACATAACTGAACATAGATGAACAGACATAAGTGAGCTAAAACTAATGTGAAGAACAATGTTGGGTCTAAAAAGTTATTAAAACCATACAAGTTGTAATGGTCGAAACACAATTAAATTAATATATTAACGAACTTAAACAAACATAAACTAACGGACATAAATAAATTTAAATGAACGAACGTAAACGAACCAGACATGTGTTCATGTTTGTTTGTTTAAGTAAATGAGCAATTCTTTTTTTATTTATGTTCATTCGTTTACTAAATACACGATATAAACGTAAAATAGGAATATATTGTTAGTTTCACATATAAATGGTAGGACTATATTTCCTTGTAATTAGTTGATCCTCCTTGATCTTAGGAGTGATTGTTGTAATCTATTATATATTGAGATCAATGCAATCCCTCAAATCATTTTTGAGGTTGTTTACTTTACATGGTATCAGCCTAACCATCGGTCCTCTCTTCCCTCTGCTTCCCTCTTCATCGTCCTGCCTCACCTCTCATGGCCGATTCAGCCTCCTTCTCCACAAATTCGGAGTCATTCTCCATGAGTACTCTTCTCCATCTTGTCACTCTAAAATTCACCCCAACCAATTACCTAGTTTGGAAGAATCATATGCTTCCCATCTTCGCCTTCCAAGACCTGCTTCACCACATTGACGGGTCGGTTTCTCAGCCCCTACCAACAACTACGGTTGATAATAAAATTATTCCAAATCCAGATTTGGCTCCCTGGATGACTCAGGATAGAAAGACAGTCATTATTCTCAATGCCTCACTGACCGAAGAAGTCGCGTCTGAGGTTCTTGGTATTTCGGGTGCTCGAAATATTTGGTCGACATTAGAATCTGCATTCAGCAATTCATCAGTGGAGCGTATGTACTCCCTCCGCGATACCCTTCGTCAATTAACCAAGGGTGCTTCCTCCGTCTCCGAGTTCAGCCGAAAATTCAAAGGTATATGTGATCAGCTTGCAGCCATTGGTGAACCAGTTAAGGAGATGGATAAATTGCATTGGTACCTTTGTGGGCTTGGTTCCTCCTTTGAAAATTTTTCGGTCTCTATAAGAGCAATCAAGCCGCCCCCGTTGTTCCGTGATTTAGTTACCCATGCGGAAAGTCACGAGATTTTTGTGCAGACCATACATGGCAGCAGTGGCCCAACTCAGCCCGTGGCCTTTGCTGCACAACAATCCCGTGAGGGTGGTTCACGTGGCCGATACAATCGAAACAATCAATCGCGGGGCTCTTACAACGACCGTGGGGGAAATTCTTCTAACAACCGGGGTCGTCCCTTTGATAAAAGACCACCAAAATGTCAAATATGCCGTACCCTAGGTCACTATGCCACAGCCTGTCCAGAACTTTACAAATATGCCAAGAAACACTCGCCCTCTGATGAAGATTTGGCGAAATCCTTTCACGCACAATGCCACGTGAACAACAACAGCCCCGACTGGAATGTCGACTCTGGAGCAACAGCTCACATGACCCCGGACTTCGATTCTCTTCACCACTCCGTTCCTTATCATTGTAATCACGGTGTTCAATTTGGAAATGGTATGTCTCTACCTATAACCCACACGGGTACTTCCATTCTATCAAATAAAATTAAATTGCAAGACGTTTTGGTCATTCCGAATTTGACAAAGAAGTTGTTGTCAGTTAGTAAACTAACTTCTGATTATCCGGTTGATGTCATCTTGTCTCAACCTTTCTTTTACATTCAGGATCGGGTGACAAAAAGATCACTAGCTAAAGGAGTGTGTGAAAATGGCTTGTATGTGTTGAAAGAGACGCCTCAAGCCTTGGTTGCTACAAGTGTTAATCGTGCTTCTTTTGAAATTTGGCATGCACGACTGGGTCACGTTTGTTTTGATTCCATTTCAATTTTGAATAAACTGGGGGTGTTATCTGTTACTTCTATTTTGCCCAAACCTAGTATTTGTGTTTCTTGTCAAATGGCTAAAAGCCAAAGACTTTCATTTGATGTTAATTTAAATCGTTCATTGCATCCTTTGGATCTTGTTCACTGTGATTTGTGGGGTCCATCCCCGGTTGGGTCACGTGATGGCTATTTATATTATGTTGTCTTTATTGACGATTTCTCCAGGTTTACGTGGTTCTATCCTTTGAAAACCAAAACAGGTTTCTATGCCATTCTTCCAACATTTATAAAGCTTGTTCAAACACAATGCGGGCGAAAGATTAAAGTATTCCAAAGTGATGGTGGCACTGAGTTCACCAATCACACGGTCCGTAAAATCTTTGAAGACAATGGCACCTTTCATCGGTTTTCATGTCCTTAAACGCGTCAACAAAATGGGCGTGCGGAAAGGAAACATCGGCATATTGTGGAAACGGGTCTAGCTATGCTTTTCAATGCACATGTTCCGGCTCAGTTTTGGGTAGAGGCTTTTCAATCGGCCACATATATTATAAACAGACTACCCACCCCGTTGTTGGACAACAAATCCGCGTTCCAAGTATTATTTGATCAAACGTCGGGATATGACAACTTTCGGGTGTTTGGGTGCCAAGTTTTCCCATACTTACGAGACTATTCCAAGCACAAGCTCGCTCCAAGAAGTTTACCGTGTATTTTCATCGGCTATAGCTCACAATATAAAGGCTTTAGGTGTCTCGATCCATCATCGTCTCGTATTTATATTACAAGGCATGCAAGATTTAATGAAGAAGTTTTCCCGTTCACTGGAGTGTCTGATGCAAATGTAATATCCCAAAATGAAATTACCACCTTTCTAGATGAATTCCAAATACATTCCCCTCTACAGTACCCTCGGCCGAACCCCCTGTGTCACCAAATACCATCAAAAACTCAACAAACCCACAATTCACTAATCCTAATACTACACCTGGGCCTTGTCATCTATGCGACCCCTCATCAGAACCACCTCAGCCCATTTCCCCACCTTCGGCCCACACTAACCACCTCAGCCCACAAGCTCCTCCTCAAAACCCTCAGCCTATTTCACCACAACAAGTCCACTCTCCTAATCCACTTCCACCTCCAGCCGGAGTTGCATGTGAGCCACCTAACCAAGCCCCCTCGGCACAACCCAACCCAGCCCCTACCTGTACCTCCGGTCATCCCATGAATACTCGCTCCAAATCGGGTATTTTTAAACCGAAACATTTTGCGGATTTTGCATCACTCTCAGATCACCCACTTCATGTTGCATTGGCTGCCATAACCGAACCTCGGGGTATCAAAACAGCACTTAAAAACCCACAATGGCTACACGCCATGAATGAAGAACTTGTTGCCTTGCATCGGAATCACACCTGGACACTTGTTCCACGGCCTGAATCCACCAATGTGGTTGGATCAAAATGGGCATATCGTGTCAAGTATCGTGCGGATGGCTCTATTGAACGATACAAAGCTCGCCTTGTCGCTCAAGGCTTTACTCAGGTACCGGGACTCGATTTTTCTCACACTTTTAGCCCCGATGTCAAGGCCTCGGCCTCCACTGTTCGTATTGTATTATCTCTTGCTGTTTTAAATGGGTGGAGGTTGCACCAACTTGACGTTAAAAATGCTTTCCTAAATGGAAATTTATATGAAATTGTTTTCATGGAGCAGCCGCCGGGATTCATTGATCCAAAATTCCCGAATCATGTTTGCAGATTATCCAAAGCCCTTTATGGTCTCAAACAGGCTCCACGAGCTTGGTTTCAACGACTCAGCTCGTTTCTAGTTTCATACGAGTTCACTTGTAGTAGAGCAGACACGTCTCTATTTATTTATCAACACAATGGTCGGGTTATGTATCTTTTGGTATATGTAGACGACCTTATTCTCACTGGCAACGATGAATCTCATATTACACGGTTTGCCTCCCGGCTCAATGACGAGTTTGCAACCAAAGACTTGGGGGATCTCAGTTACTTTCTTGGCCTTGAAGTGGCTTACACCGATTCCGGGATATTTCTTACTCAATCAAAGTATGCTACCGATATCCTTAATCGAGCCGAGCTCTTGCATGCAAAACCTATAGCTACCCCACTTGCACCGCATGAAAGCTTCCATTCTGATGGTGACCCGTACCCGAACCCCACCTATTTTCGATCTCTAGTCGGGGCATTACAATATTTGACAATCACGAGACCAGATCTCTCTTATGCAGTGAATCAGATTTCTCAATTCTTGCATGCGCCAACGGTTGATCACTTTAAGGCCGTGAAAAGAATTCTTCGGTACGTTAAGGGTACACTCTTCTTCAGTCTCACCTTCAGCAAACCATTGAGGCCATCTTTAGTTGGTTACTCCGACGCTAATTGGGCTCGTTGCATTGAGACGCGTCGGTCAACTTATGGTTATTCAATTTTTTTGGGGGGAAACCTTGTTTCTTGGAGTGCAAAGAAGCAACCAACTGTTGCCAGGTCAAGTTGTGAATCCGAATACAGGGCCATGGCAAACACTGCTGCAGAAATAGTTTGGATTACTCATCTCTTAAAAGAACTTAATGCTCTTCCACCCGATCGGCCGACTTTTTTGTGTGATAATCGAAGTGCCCTTTTTATGTCACAAAATCCGGTTTCTCATAAGCGAGCTAAACACATTGATCTGGACTACCATTTTGTTAGAGAACTTGTTGCTTCTGGAAAGCTCTATACGCACTTTGTTCCTACCAATCTTCAGGTGGCAGATATTTTCACGAAAAGTCTTCCGCGTGCTCCATTCAAGGCCTTCCGTGCTAAGCTACGCCTCGGACCGCCACCATTTCGATTGAAGGGGGTATAAACGTAAAATAGGAATCTATTGTTAGTTTCACATATAAATGGTAGGACTATATTTCCTTGTAATTAGTTGATCCTCCTTGATCTTAGGAGTGATTGTTGTAACCTATTATATATTGAGATCAATGCAATCCCTCAAATCATTTTTGAGGTTGTTTACTTTACACACGACCTTCCACCGAATGGTTTACGAACTGTTTCCTGAACGTGCAGTTCGTTTACAGTTCATTAGTTTAAAGAATTTGAGAACATATATTATGTGAATAACTTCAATGCAGTTTAGTATGTTTTACTTTTGAAGTCAATCCATAACTCTACTTTTGAAGGTAGCAGACTAGAAGTTATCTTTTCAAAAAAAAAAAAGGAGACCATTAGTTAGACTAATATCCCTAATTTGAAACTTTTTTTTTATTTATTTCAGGCACTTATGCGTAAAAATCGACGATTTATGATATATGTACATTCAAAAGGAATGATAGTAGACGATGAATATGTGATTTTAGGATATGCAAATATTAATCAACGCTCAATGGAAGGAACTCGTGACACCGAGATTGCAATGGGAGGTTATCAACCTCTTAACACTTGGGCAAGGAAACAATATGGTTTCGCGGGGACAGGTATTTGACTAGTCATTATCTATGACCCGGTTCGACTTGACACTTAACTTGTGCAAAGTTTTACATCTCGAATTCTTTTGTTACACTTTTGATTTTTTAGGTTTTTTTTTGAAGATTTACGGATATAGAATGCCATTATGGGCTGAGCATCTCGGGACTGTTGACAAATATTATCCTGAGACACTTGAGTGTGTAAGAAAAGTTAGATCAATGGCAGAAGCAAACTAGGCACAGTTTGTTTCGAACGGGCATCTGAGATGACAGGTCATCTCATGAAGGACCCGGTTAGCGTTGACCGGACGGGTAATGTCCACCCTCTTGAGGGATGTGAAGAGTTTTTGGATGTAGGTGGTCAAATTGTCGGGTCGTTTCGTGGGATTCAAGAAAATTTGACCATTTGGACATAAAGGTACTCACATTCATAAACCATTGTTTATTCTTTTTATGGTTACATATTTATGTACCAACATTTTTTCTCATTTATATGTTTTAGGTACCGAGTACAATTTCTTCGGTTAAACAAGTATCATTTTTCACAAAATAATAATGGTAATTTGTTTTATGCGATTTGTTTGTAACTCGAGGTGCAAATCCTAGCAGGTTAACTGAACCAAAACCGGTTAATAACCGGTGATGGAGAAACCGGTTACTTTCCAAGTGTAATTAATGATTAGGAACCGGTTAAGGATTTTCACATAGGAACCTTTTAAATGAAACCACAAAAAACGCTAAAATAAAAAAATAACTAGTAAAACAAAAATGCAAAAATAAAAAAAGTTAAAAAACCAAAATTTTTATTTATCATCCCGGTTTCATAAAAAAAACGTTAAAGTTTAGCTAAATTATACATATATGTATAATATGTACATTCATGGTTTTTTTTATACACATATGTACAATTTAACGTAAATGATAATGTGCATATGTGTACATTACGTAACTGGAGATTAAATGAAATTATACACATATGTAAAATACAAAGTTTTTTTTTATGAAACCGGAGTGAAATATAAGAATTTTGGTTTTTTTACTTTTTAAATTTTTTTGTTTTTATTTGTTTTATAATTTTTTAAATATTTTTTAATGGTTCAAAATGATTCTCAAAGCTCTCAATTTTCATATGGTTCTCTTAGGATCCTTACCCTATATATATACATATATATATATACACATATATATGCATATATATATATAAATATATATATATATGTATATATATATATATATATAATAAAAATGTTTGGCTCATTAGCCGGCTCAAGCTCGACAATGAAACTTTGGCTCGTTTATAGAACGAACTTATTTTTAGGTTCGGGCTAGTTTTGCTTTTTCACAAGCTCGCAAGCATTGAGATGGTTGTTTTTAATAAGTTTTTATTTTTCTTATTAGGCACCTTGCATGAAGATTGAAGATGATGAAAGAAATTAACAAGTGTGGTGAAGTTTCTAGTTTTTATTAAAATATTTGTTATTTTTGTTTTTATATGATTGATATTTGACTTGACTTGAGAGTTATTAGACATATAATATGCATATGGAATGCGATTGGTGTGTGTTTAGAATCCGATCGAACTTTTAGTTATGGCAAAGATATTATAATTTCTATATTTGGCGGTTTATTTTTATTTTATGTTGGTAGACAGATAAAAATGCCACTGAAAGTCAAAATGGCATACGGAAAAAAATGCCACTAGAAGTCCAAATTTTTTTTAATGTGCCACTGAAGTCTAAAATGTTTTTAATGGCATACAGAAAAAAATGCCACTGAAAGTCCAAAATGTTTTTAATAGCATACAGGAAAAAATGCCACTAAAAGTCCAAAATATTTTTAATGGCATACGAAAAAAAGTGCCACTAATAGCTGAAAAGTTTGTGTGGCAGACGAGAAAAGTGCCACTAAAAGGCTTTAGTGGTAGCGATTCTAGTGGCACTTTTTTTTGTGTGCCACTCATTCCAAAAAGGTTCTTTAGTGGCACTTTCTTGGTTTCTTGTGACACTTTTTGTATGCCATTAAATGGCTTTTTATTTGTAGTGTTAGCTAGATGTTGACTTATGTCAACGGGAGTTCTAGCTACATTAGAGTCATTTTCATTAAACTTCTCAAGAATTTTATTCACAGAGTGGGATTGACTTAAAACAAGTCCACTTTGGATTCGTGTTATTTTAACTCACAGAATCACATCTGCAAAACCCATGTCTTTCATGCCAAATCTTGCATTTAGCATGTTCTTTGTGGAAGTTATGATTTTGTCATCACTTTTGTAACACCCCGACCGATGGCGGATTATACATCGGGGCGCCACGTATTGTTTCATTACTCGTGACACTATTTGGGTGTCAATATTTAATAAATACATTTACCGCGCACGCGCAACACAATTTGTAAAGTAACATAAATCATAACATAAATCAAAATATTCAAATAACATAAACTTGTTTTGTTACATTTTAAACTAGGTCCAAAAGAAAAGAAAACATCCTATGTGTCCTCAAGCTTCCAGAAACAGCTACAGCAAACCTGAACATGTGTTAAAATAAAACGTCAACACTTGCGTGTCGGTGAGAAATCAAGTTTAATACATATAAATAAATAACAATATCTGCGCGCATCATGTGTATAACTGGTGTTCAACAAGGGTGTAATCAGATTGTGATCAAGCCTTAGATCATAGCTCATAGTTCAATCCGTGCTCCCAATTGAGCACAAAAACAAGAAAACTGTGCAAGTGTAAACAAAAGAGAAATCATAAACGATAGTTCTCCCGTGTTCATCTAATGGATCCATGAAAACTGCGGAATAGGCCGACAAGACGGTTAATGATCCACACATACAAATAAACAGCCAAGTCTACGTCCATAACACATGGGGTTTTGCGCGACAAAAGTTAATAAACAAGTTTAAGACTCAAGTTTGTACGAACACATGAACATCCCAAAACATTAAAAAAATTAAAAGGGATTAGGTACGAGATTACTCACATGTAAACGGTGCGTTGAAAGCTAAAGCAAGAACCAACTTTTAAACAAGCACAAGTTAACCTATAAATAAGAGTTTATTGGTTTAACGATTGGTTTTTATGTCTTGAATATATGTTAGCATAGCAATATGTATCTTTAACAAATTATTATATATTATATATTACCGGAAATCTGGGCGGGACAAGGGAAAAGACGAAGGCAGAGAGAGGAGGCGGCTGAGGAACAACGGCAGAGGGCAGGGAGAAGAGAGCAGAGGAAAGTTTAAGTGTTTGTGTGTGTAGTGTTAAATAACAAGAAAATAGTTTTATATATAGGGAAACTCTAGGGAACACAATCCCTTAAAAAGAGGAAAAGATCTCATCAAATCAAGCAAAAGATATTAAAAGCATAAGAAAACAAAAGCAAAAGATATCAAAAGATATGGCAGCAGGGGAACAGGAAAAAGGGCTGACAGGTTACAGAATAAAGCATGGGAGGAGTCAGATAAAGGTACTGTTCAAGGCATGGGAAAAGCAGATTTCAAAAGATTATGTCAGTCACTTTTTCTGTCAACCAATAGGATTGGTGCGCATGCTGCGCCGAAAGTGGCTTTTCGGACAGATGTCGGAACTGACCTACAGTGCTCAAACCAAAGATAAGATATTTCAAAAGTAAACGGGCTGACCTAAACAGAAAAAAAAGACTTTAGGTCTAGCGCGAGAAGATTCGAGCGCGCGCGAGGGCGAAGGCAGACAGAGAACAATTCTTAGCGCGCCGCGGGAAGAACTACAATCCTTAGCGCGTCGCGGGAAGAATTATAATTCATAGTGCGCCGCGGGAAGAACTATAATCCTTAGCGCGCCGCGGGAAGAACTACCATTCTTAGCGCGCCGCGGGAAGAATTACCATTCTTAGCGCGCCGCGGGAAGAACTACCATTCTTAGCGCGCCGCGGGAACAGTTCGCCTCGCGTATCGCTGGAACAGCTGGTCTTCGCGCAGGCTTCCTTGTAAGGAGTCTGGCGCGTGGAGCTGCGCAGACATCCTTAGGCGGGAAGAACCAAAGGACAAGCAAAGAGTCAAGAGAAAAAGGGTTCAAGGCTTAAGGGTTAAGCAGAGGGGCGGGACGGCAACAAGAGAGAGAAAGGGCGAGATGGCGACAAGAGAGAGAAAGAGGCGGGAAGAAATTAATACTATTATTATTATTAAGTAATATAAAAATATATATATAATTTATTTAATGTTAAATTTACAAAGATTAATAATCAAATTTTAAATCATAAAAAGAATCGGATTCGAAAACGGGTACCTGGGTCGGGTCGGATAGGGCAGTTGTCACAACTTTCATCAATGGGCATATCATATACTATAGAAACAAAATGACATATCCATCTGATGTGTCCTTCACGTACACACAGTTGTCACATTCATTGATTTTGAGCCCAACATCAAGCATGACATGATCAAACTTTTGGTGCCATTGTTTTGGAGCTTGTTTCAATCCATACAAGAATTTTACAAGTTTACACACTTTCTTTTCTTGCCCAATATGGCTATAACGCCTTCATGTTTTTCCGTGTAAATCTCTTCCTCCATATTTCCATTCAAGAAAACTGTTTTAACATCTATTTAGTGAACTTCCAAATTTCTAATGGCTGCAATGGCAAGAACCAACCTGATGGGGGTTATTCGTGTAACTAGTGAATATGTGTCAAAATAATCTAAACCTTCTCGTTGTTTATATCATTTGATCACCAACATTGTCTTGTACTTATCGATGGTGCCATCGGGTTTTATCTTCTTCTTGAAGATCCAACGATATCCTAGTGGTTTACATCCTTAAGGAAGATCCACTAGTTCCTAAGTATGATTTTGTAAAATAGAATCTATCTCACATTTGATGGCATCTCTCCACCAAGGTCCTTCTGAGGAATTCACCGCTTATTGGTATGTTTGAGGTTCCTCTTCTACCTTGTAGGTAAGAAAGTTATGGCCAAAGAATTTTTCAGTCCTTTGTCGTTTACCATTTCTGATTTCAACTTCCTCTGTCTCAGATTTGTGACATCTGCCCCGATCTGACCCGACCCAGGTACCCGTTTCTCCGATCCGATCTCTTTCTTTTATGATTTAATATTTATACTTATATTTTACTTTTAATAATAATATATATTTTCCTTCCCGCCTCTTTCTCTCTCTTTCTTTCCGCCGTCCCGTCCCTCTTCTTCTCTCTTTCCGCCTTCTTTTCCCTATTGTCGCCGTCCCGCCCTTACGCCTTGTTTCCCTCTTTCTTCTAACTCTTTGCTTGTCCTTTGTTCCTTCCCGCCTAAGGTTGTCTGCGCAGCTCCACGCGCCAGACCCCTTACAAGGAATCCTGCGTGAAGACCACCTGTTTCAGAGATACGCGAGACGAACTCTTCTCGCAGCGCGCTAAGAATTGTAATTCTTCTCGCAGCGCGCTAAGAACGGTAGTTCTTCCCGCGACGCGCTAAGGATTTGTAGTTCTTCTCGCAGCGCGCTAAGAATCGTAGTTCATCCCTCGACGCGCGAAGAATTATAGTTCTTCCCGCGGCGCGCTAGGAATTTTAGTTCCTCCCGCGGCGCGCTAAGAAATGTGATTCTTCCCGCGGCGCGCTTAGAAATGTAGTTCTTTCCGCGACGCGTTAAGGTTGGTTCTGTCTCCTTCGCGCTCGCGCTCTCTTGACCTTCTGTGTCTGCCTTCGCGCTCGAGCCTTCTCACGCTAAACCCTTTGAGTTTTCTTCTGTTTAATCTAGCCGTTTGCTTTTGTGTTGTCTTATCTTTTGTGCTGTTGACCTAATCTGCTTTATGTCTGAAAAGTTACTTTCGGCGCAGCATGCGCACCAACCCCATTGGTTGGCAGAAAAAGTGACTGACATTATCTTTTGAGATCTGCTTTTGCCATGCTTGACCAGTACCTTTATCTGACCCGCCCACGCTTTTACTGTTCCCTGACAGCTTTATCTTGCCCCCTGCAGCTGCCATATCTTTTGATATCTTTTGCTTTTGGAATCTTTTACTTTTTGAGATCTTTTCCCCTTTTTCTAGGGATTGTGTTCCCTAGGGTTTCTCTATAAATAATAGTATTATTTTTCCTAACACTACACACACAAAACACTTAATCTCTCTTATTCTCTCTTGCTCCTTGCTCTCTCTGCCGTCCTCCTCTCTGCCTCCGTCTTCCTCTCTGTTCTGCCCTGCTTTTTCGGTAATATATATATATAATAATTTACTTATGCAAACTTATAATCAAGACTTAAAACAAATCATTAAAACAATAATCTTATTTATAGGTTAACTTGTGCTTGTTTAAAGTTGGTTCTTGCTTTATCTTACACCGCATCGTTTATCAAGTGAGTAATCTCGTACCTAATCCCTTTTTGCTTTTAATGTTTTGGGATGTTCATGTGTTCATACAAACTTAGAGTCTTAAACTTGTTTATGAGCTTTAGTCGCGCAGTATCCCATGTGTTGAGGACGTTTACTTGGCTGTTTATTTGTATGTGTGTATCATTAACCGCTTTGTTCGGCCTATTCCGCAGTTTTCATGGATCCATTAGATGAACACGGGAGACCTATCGTTTACGGTTTTCTTTGTTTACACTTGCACAGATGTTTTCTCGTTTTTGTGCTCAATTGGGAGCACGGATTGAACTATGAACTATGAGCTATGATCTATCTAGGCTTGATCACAATCTGATTGCACCCTTGTTAAACACCAGACATACACGTGTTGCGCGCAGATTTATTGTTATCTATGTATTGTATTAAACTTGATTTCTCACCAACACGCAAGTGTTTGACGTTTATTTTAACACATGTTCAGGTTTGCAGTAGCTGTTTTGGAGCTTGTGGACACGTAGGAAGTTTTCATTATTTTGGACCTAGATTAAAATGTATCAAGACAAGTCTTTGCTGTTCGAATATTATGATTTATAATATATTGATTTATGATGTTTTATGTTATCTTGTTTACTTTGCGCGTGCGCGAATAAATGTATTTATTAAATATTGACACCCAATAGTGTCACGAGTAATGAAACAATATGTGGCGCCCCGATGTATAATCCGCCTTTGGTCGGGGTGTTACAGATTGGTATCAGAGCTCGTTGACTTTAGGATAGGTGGTTAGACGTAACGGCCTAGAATACCTAAGAGTCCCTTCTCGCGCATGAGAGAAATCTCATGTTTGCGCGCTTATTGTTAATTACTCGTTATTTATGAATATGCTCGCGCTTGCGCAGTATATGATTTTATGTTTTATTCC
The DNA here is from genome assembly GCF_021521415.1 of Bidens hawaiensis. Lineage (NCBI taxonomy): Eukaryota > Viridiplantae > Streptophyta > Magnoliopsida > Asterales > Asteraceae > Bidens > Bidens hawaiensis. Next base: position 97,527 of record NW_027505461.1, on the reverse strand, counting down.
GCGATATTTCGATTTTTGATTGAATTTCGATTTTTATTGATTTTACTTACATATTCGTTTGTTGGATTTGAAAATCCGAAAAGTCATGGTGATACATGAATAGTTGATTTTCAATTTCCATTTACGATTATGTTCTAAGGTTGGAGACTTGAAAAGTCATGGTGATACATGAATTGTCAACTTCCAATACTCATTTTCTTGTGTATTTTATATTGAAGATTGAAAAGTCATGGTGATACATGAATCGTCAATCTCCAATACTCGTTTGCTCGTATATTTTAAATTGGGAATTCGGAAAGTCATGGTGATACATGAATTGTCGATTCTTGATTCGAATTTGTTACCTTTATTAAGTCTGCATTTAGGGTCATTTATTTTACTTTAACTTTTGACAGTAACTGACTCCGCGAAACCAAGCTTTATAAGATTAAAACTTTGCGCTAAAATCAAGATATTAACTAAAATTAAAAATTTTATAGAATGCCTCCGCTATCTCGCCGATTTCAGAGAAGAGAAGCCTCGCGCAGACGCTCGCAGCAACGTTCCCAGGAAATGGCCGCCTCAATAGCCCAAGCTTTGAGCCAAAACAATACCAACACCTCTGGTTACAACATTAAATCCTTTAACGCGGGTAACCCTCCAAAGTTCACAGGTCTTGAAGGAGCCACCGTGATGCTCCAGTGGCTTGAGAAAATAGAAAACACTTTCCTCCACACCCAATGCCCCTCAGACAGACGAACCCTGTATGCTTCCAGTGTCCTGGAATCTAGAGCGCTTACATGGTGGAATGGAGTAGCTCATGCGCGTGGCGCAGAAACTGCTTCTAGCATGCCCTGGGAGGAATTCAAAGAAATTCTGACGCGAGAATTCTGCCCTCCCAACGAAGTTAAGCGCCTGGAGGAGGAATTTTGGAATCTTAAGCAATACAGCGGTGAAGCGCGCGAGTACGCGACGCGCTTCCATGAACTAAGCCTGCTTGTCCCTCACCTTGTTACCCCTTCCCGCCGAGCCATAGAGAAATTCCTTGGGGGTCTCCCCATGGAAATTCAAGATTCTGTATGGGCCAGAAACCCAGTAACCCTCTCTGACGCCATTGAGTTGGCCGCTGTGCTCAGCGACAACCATGTCAGAGCAGGAACCCTGTTCCTGCGGGGAGCTGAGAAAACCAAACCCACCAAGACTGCCCCTGAACCAACAGAAACCAAACCAGAACCCTCAAACCGTAACAACCTCAAGCGCAGGCGCAAAGCCTATGCGCTTACCAACCCGCCCATTGTCCAGCAACCCATTTATCAACCTCCAGTTTACGCGCCTAACCCACTGTCAACCTACCCAACACCTCCTGTAGTCCACAACTATGCCTTAACCAATCCCGCACTCCCTGCCCCGCCACCTAAGAAACCTTACACAGGAAATCAACCCTTTTGCCCAACCTGTAGACTTCACCACCCAACCCAAACCCCGTGTCGACAATGTAACCGATGTGGCCGCGTTGGTCACTCTGCCGAATACTGTAGAGTCCCTCTCGCCAACCCAATTGCGCCAACACCACCAGTCTACCCGCAGAATCCACAACCAACCTACCAAAACCCACGACCCAGATCGTGCTTTAACTGCGGTGATCCCAGTCATTTCCGGAACGCGTGCCCAAGGCTACAAGTTCAGATTACGCAAGCGAATCCGGTGAACCAGATTTCAAACCAAGTGACGCGTGGACGAGCTTTTAACATAACCGCGCACCAAGCGCAAGCGAATAATGACGTAGTTAATGGTACATTTTTGCTTAACGGATTTTATGCTTCTATACTTTTTGATACTGGCGCCGATCGAAGTTTTATCTCTCGCGCCTTCGAGCAGAAGCTTGCGCGACCGCGCAATGATTTAAAAGAGAATTTTTCAGTTGAATTGGCTAATGGCGAAACTGTTTTAATTAACTCTGTGATTAAAAATTGCACACTTAACCTTAACGAAAACGATTTTCTGATCGACCTCATCCCCATGCCTCTTGGGAGCTTTGATGTTATTATTGGTATGGACTGGTTTACGCATAATCGCGCCGAAGTTATTTGCGCCAAGAAGTTGATTCGCATTCCTCGAGAAAATGGTGATCTTCACATCTACGGCGAAAAACCCTCCCGCGGTCTTAAGCTTATGTCTTGCGCCGAAGCCCGAAGACTCATGCGAAAAAGGTGTATTGCATTCTTAGCTCATGTGGTTAAACCTGCTGAAGAAAAGAAGCTTCGCGATATCCCTGTTGTGCGTGATTTCCCTGAAGTTTTTCCTGATGATCTTCCTGGTATCCCTCCCGCTCGTGAAGTCGAGTTCCGTATTGATCTTGTCCCTGGTGCTTCCCCCGTAGCTAAATCTCCTTACCGTCTTGCGCCCGCTGAGATGCAAGAATTGGCAAGCCAACTTCAAGAGTTGACTGCTAAAGGATTCATTCGCCCTAGCTCTTCGCCCTGGGGTGCTCCGGTGTTGTTCGTTAAAAAGAAAGATGGATCGTTTCGCATGTGTATTGATTACCGCGAGTTGAACAAACTCACCATTAAAAACCGGTATCCCTTACCGCGTATTGACGACCTCTTTGATCAACTCCAAGGTGCCTCTTGTTTCTCGAAGATTGATCTCCGCTCTGGTTATCACCAGTTGCGCATCCGCGATGAAGATGTTCCGAAGACTGCTTTTCGAACTCGTTATGGCCATTTTGAATTCTTGGTCATGTCCTTCGGTTTAACCAACGCACCCGCCGTTTTCATGGATCTAATGAATCGGGTGTGTAGGCCTTTCTTGGATAAATTCGTGATCGTGTTTATCGATGATGTTCTGGTGTATTCTAAGACCAAGGCCGAGCATGAGCAACATCTCCGATTGGTATTGCAAAAGCTTAGAGCTGAGCAACTCTATGCTAAGCTTTCCAAGTGTGAATTCTGGTCTGATGAAGTACAGTTTCTTGGTCATGTTGTTAACAAAATGGGTATTCATGTCGACCCATCCAAAATTGAAGCAATCAAGAACTGGATTACGCCATCCTCTCCTTCTGAGATCCGTTCCTTTCTGGGCTTAGCTGGTTATTACCGGCGTTTCATTTCGAACTTCTCGAAGATCGCTTTGCCTTTAACAGCTCTAACGCACAAAGGTAAACCGTATATTTGGGGCTCGAAGCAAGAAGAAGCCTTTCTATCGCTCAAGCGATTGTTGTGTGAAGCTCCTGTTCTTGCGCTACCTGAGGGTAATGATGATTTTGTCGTGTACTGCGATGCCTCCAACCAAGGTCTCGGTTGTGTTCTTATGCAACGAGGCAAGGTTATCGCTTACGCATCAAGGCAACTTAAGATTCATGAAAAGAATTATACAACTCACGACCTCGAACTAGGTGCAGTTGTTTTTGCCTTGAAGATCTGGAGACACTACCTTTATGGTACTAAGTGCATCCTCTACACTGACCATAAAAGCCTTCAGCATATCTTTGATCAAAAGGAACTCAACATGAGGCAACGCCGATGGAACGAACTCATCAGCGATTACGATTGTGAGATCCGGTATCATCCTGGTAAGGCTAATGTGGTAGCCGATGCGCTCAGCCGAAAACCCTGCCAGCTTAACTGTATCTTGCCGCGCACGCATCTTCACTTTGCGCCGATCCAAAGCAACCTTGAATCGCGTATTCGTGACGCGCAGCGCGCATCCATCAGTAATGGTAACCTTCGCGCCGAGTTAGCGTGTGGCGCGGAAGCGCATTTTGTCCCTAATCTGGGTGGAATTCTCTGCTATCTCAATCGCATCTGGATTCCCTTTGATGAGAATCTTCGCGCTGATATCCTGAGTGAAGCACACAAATCTCGATATTCCGTTCATCCTGGCGCTGATAAGATGTACAAGGATTTGCGCATTACTTATTGGTGGCCCGGTATGAAAAAGGATATTGCTGTATTCGTAGCTAAATGTCTGACTTGTTCTAAAGTGAAAGCTGAACACCAACGCCCATCTGGTTTGCTCGAACAACCAGAAATTCCTACGTGGAAATGGGAATGTGTAGCGATGGACTTTATTACCAAGTTACCTTTGACAGCAAGCAAACATGATAGCATTTGGGTAATAGTGGATCGTTTGACTAAGTCTGCTCACTTTCTGCCCATTCGTGAAAACTACCGTGTTGAGCAACTCGCGCAGCTTTATGTCAAGGAAATTGTCTGCCGCCATGGTACTCCTTTGAGCATCATATCCGATCGCGATGGCCGTTTTATATCTCGCTTTTGGAAATCTCTCCAATCTGCGCTAGGAACTCGCTTGGACATGAGTACGGCATATCATCCTCAGACTGACGGTCAGTCTGAGCGAACTATTCAAACTCTTGAGGATATGCTCCGATCTTGTGTTCTTGATTTTGGAGGTAATTGGGATTCACACCTGCCTTTGATTGAGTTCTCTTATAATAACAGCTATCATTCCAGTATCGGTATGGCCCCATTTGAAGCACTTTACGGTCGTAAGTGCCGCTCCCCGATTTGTTGGAACGAAGTGGGAGAAGCTCAAATCACAGGACCCGAACTTGTTCAAGAGACAACCGATAAAATCGCCAAGATCCGTGATCATCTGCTGACTGCCAGAAGCCGACAGAAGAGTTACGCAGATCGTAGGCGGAAGCCTCTCGAATTTCAAGTTGGTGATCTTGTTCTCCTCAAAGTGTCGCCCTGGAAAGGTGTTGTCCGCTTTGGGAAGAAAGGTAAGCTTGCTCCTCGTTATGTTGGTCCATTCAAGATTCTCGCGCGTGTGGGAAAAGTTGCCTACAGACTTGACCTGCCGCCCGCGCTCAGTAATGTGCATCCAACGTTCCATGTATCCAATCTCAAGAAGTGTTTAGCTGACGAGAACCTTCACATTCCACTTGATGAAGTTCAAGTTGATGAAAATATGCATTTCGTTGAGAAGCCTGTTGAGATTATGGATCGCGAGGTAAAGCAAACCAAGCGCAGTCGTATCCCTATCGTGAAAGTTCGCTGGGAGTCCAAGCGCGGAGCCGAGTTTACATGGGAAAGGGAAGATCAAATGAAGATCAAGTACCCGCACCTGTTCTCTGCGCAACCTACTTCGAGATAAATTTCGGGACGAAATTTCTTAAAGTAGGGGAGACTGTGACATCTGCCCCGATCCGACCCGACCCAGGTACCCGTTTCTCCGATCCGATCTCTTTCTTTTATGATTTAATATTTATACTTATATTTTACTTTTAATAATAATATATATTTTCCTTCCCGCCTCTTTCTCTCTCTTTCTTTCCGCCGTCCCGTCCCTCTTCTTCTCTCTTTCCGCCTTCTTTTCCCTCTTGTCGCCGTCCCGCCCTTACGCCTTGTTTCCCTCTTTCTTCTAACTCTTTGCTTGTCCTTTGTTCCTTCCCGCCTAAGGTTGTCTGCGCAGCTCCACGCGCCAGACCCCTTACAAGGAATCCTGCGTGAAGACCACCTGTTTCAGCGATACGCGAGACGAACTCTTCTCGCAGCGCGCTAAGAATTGTAATTCTTCTCGCAGCGCGCTAAGAACGGTAGTTCTTCCCGCGACGCGCTAAGGATTTGTAGTTCTTCTCGCAGCGCGCTAAGAATCGTAGTTCATCCCTCGACGCGCGAAGAATTATAGTTCTTCCCGCGGCGCGCTAGGAATTTTAGTTCCTCCCGCGGCGCGCTAAGAAATGTGATTCTTCCCGCGGCGCGCTTAGAAATGTAGTTCTTTCCGCGACGCGTTAAGGTTGGTTCTGTCTGCCTTCGCGCTCGCGCTCGCGCTCTCTTGACCTTCTGTGTCTGCCTTCGCGCTCGAGCCTTCTCGCGCTAAACCCTTTGAGTTTTCTTCTGTTTAATCTAGCCGTTTGCTTTTGTGTTGTCTTATCTTTTGTGCTGTTGACCTAATCTGCTTTATGTCTGAAAAGTTACTTTCGGCGCAGCATGCGCACCAACCCCATTGGTTGGCAGAAAAAGTGACTGACATTATCTTTTGAGATCTGCTTTTGCCATGCTTGACCAGTACCTTTATCTGACCCGCCCACGCTTTTACTGTTCCCTGACAGCTTTATCTTGCCCCCCTGCAGCTGCCATATCTTTTGATATCTTTTGCTTTTGGAATCTTTTACTTTTTGAGATCTTTTCCCCTTTTTCTAGGGATTGTGTTCCCTAGGGTTTCTCTATAAATAATAGTATTATTTTTCCTAACACTACACACACAAAACACTTAATCTCTCTTATTCTCTCTTGCTCCTTGCTCTCTCTGCCGTCCTCCTCTCTGCCTCCGTCTTCCTCTCTGTTCTGCCCTGCTTTTTCGGTAATATATATATATAATAATTTACTTATGCAAACTTATAATCAAGACTTAAAACAAATCATTAAAACAATAATCTTATTTATAGGTTAACTTGTGCTTGTTTAAAGTTGGTTCTTGCTTTATCTTACACCGCATCGTTTATCAAGTGAGTAATCTCGTACCTAATCCCTTTTTGCTTTTAATGTTTTGGGATGTTCATGTGTTCATACAAACTTAGAGTCTTAAACTTGTTTATGAGCTTTAGTCGCGCAGTATCCCATGTGTTGAGGACGTTTACTTGGCTGTTTATTTGTATGTGTGTATCATTAACCGCTTTGTTCGGCCTATTCCGCAGTTTTCATGGATCCATTAGATGAACACGGGAGACCTATCGTTTACGGTTTTCTTTGTTTACACTTGCACAGATGTTTTCTCGTTTTTGTGCTCAATTGGGAGCACGGATTGAACTATGAACTATGAGCTATGATCTATCTAGGCTTGATCACAATCTGATTGCACCCTTGTTAAACACCAGACATACACGTGTTGCGCACAGATTTATTGTTATCTATGTATTGTATTAAACTTGATTTCTCACCAACACGCAAGTGTTTGACGTTTATTTTAACACATGTTCAGGTTTGCAGTAGCTGTTTTGGAGCTTGTGGACACGTAGGAAGTTTTCATTATTTTGGACCTAGATTAAAATGTATCAAGACAAGTCTTTGCTGTTCGAATATTATGATTTATAATATATTGATTTATGATGTTTTATGTTATCTTGTTTACTTTGCGCGTGCGCGAATAAATGTATTTATTAAATATTGACACCCAATAGTGTCACGAGTAATGAAACAATATGTGACACCCCGATGTATAATCCGCCTTTGGTCGGGGTGTTACAAGATTGTTCATGAGGTTCATCTCTTGCACCCTCTTTCTCCAGAACAATTTCCTCAACCGGTCTATAATAACTCGGTTTTTCTTTACCCAAGCATGTGAACACGTGTTCAAATCATGATGCATTATTAGATTCGATTATGGTGTCGTTTATTCCAGGGATCTTAGAATCATCCACAATAAAACGAAATGCACCACCAAGACAGGTATATTCTATAAATACACAATCCACTGTTTTGGGTCCTATTAGTAGGCGTTTTGGTGGTGTCACCACTACCTTGGCTAGGAACCCCCACACTCGCAAGTATTTATATGATGGTTTATTTCCCGTCCACAATTCATATGGAGTTACATCTTTCTTCTTATTGGGTATCATGTTCAAGACATAATTCGCCAATATGATTGCTCCCCCCCCCCTCCCCTAAAAAAATTGTTTTGGTTTATTCCAGAACTTATAATAATGACATTTATCATTTCTTTCAAAGTGTGGTTTTAACGTTCCGCTCGCATTTGATTGAGGGGTGTAAGGAGGGGTGAGTTCATGTATGATTCCATCTTTTGCACACGAATCAACAAAATGTGAAACATATTCACCTCCTCGGTCACTCATTACTCTTTTGATTTTCTGATTTAGTTGATTTTCAAATTCGACTTTAAATAAGATAAACTTATCAATAGCCCCGTCCTTACTTTTACGTAAGTACACATATCAATACCTTGTACTATCATCAATAAACGTGATGAAGGACTTGTTCCCACCACGAGTAGGAATTGCTTTTAGATTACACACATCAATTTGAATCATCTCGAGGGGTTTAGTGATTCGTTCAATCTTTTTGAATGACGATCTCGTTTGTTTTGCTTTAACGTAAGTTTCACATTTATTATTTGAGTAGATATCGAATGTTGGTAAACAAATAAGTTTAATCAAACATTGAATGGAATTAATAATTAATATGACCTAGTCTACCATGCCAAACACTAGAAGACTCAAGCAAGTAAGCAGAACTAGTAGCTAGCGTTTTCATTCATTCCATTAAAAACTATTACATTCAACATGAACATACCATTGAGGGCATAGCCCTTACCAACATACAAACCATTTTTGGTCAACACGACCTTATTTGACTCATTCACCATTTTGAAACCAAACTTGTTCAATTGCCATCCCGACACAAGGTTCTTACGAATTTCTGGAACATACATCACATTTGACAAAGTGAGTTCCTTTCCAGAATTCATCTTCAACACTACATTCCCCTCGCCTTTAACTTCAGTCGTGGTGGAGTTACCCATAAAAACCTTTTCTGCATTAGTCACCTCCTTGAAAGTGCTAAAGAGACTTTTGTCAAAGCACACATGACGAGTAGCCCTCGTATCGACCCACCAATCCTTTTTATTTTGCCCCACCAAGTTAACTTCGGAGACCATAATCCAGAGGTCCGTGACCACATCAACAAGTATTTCAACCTCACGAACCATGTTCATGTGTCGAACACTTTCTTTCTTTAGAAGCTTGCATTCGTTGGCCCTATGGCTTTGCTTTCAACAATTATAATAAGTTCATTGGAACTTATTCTTCACAACTCCCCCCATAGGACCAAGGTTGGAGCCATTCCCAATATTCTTAATTCTGTCATTTTTATTACACTTTAAAGATTCGCCATGTTCATCAACATTGGCCTTTGTTTTTCTAGGACCATCAATCCTTTTTAGTGAATTTTTGTTATCCTTTTCAAATACGAAGGCGAACAACAAGATCTTCAATGGCTGTCTCCTTACGCTTATGCTTGATATAGTTCTTGAAATCAACCCAACTTTGTGGTAGCTTTTCAATCATAGCAACAACTTGGAATGTCTCGCTGAGCAGCATTCCTTCCGCATGAAATCATGAATAATAAATTGCAACTCTTTGACTGGCTCATGACAGTTTTTGAGTCTATCATTTAAAAGTCCAAGAACTTAGCCACTGCGGATTTCTTAGTACCGGCATCTTCTATTTTGTATTTGCGGTCCAAAGACTCCCATAATTCTTCGGTAGTTTTGGCCTTGCCATACATATTGTAAAGTGCATCCGCCATACCATTCAAAACATAATTCCGGCACAAGAAATCCGAATGATTCCAAGCCTAAACTGCACTCACTGATTGAGCATCCATTTCCCCTTCATTAAGTTGGGGGAACGGTTTCAGTTATGAACCTCGCTAGGTTCAAAGTGGTCAGATAAAATAGCAACGTTTGCAACTACTGTTTGAAATTCACACCGGTGAATTTATCCAGTTTCGCAGCATGAGACGTAACTGCATTAGGCAGTGGTGCAACTAGACTGGCTGTGACAACAACAATAGAAGTCATGATCGCAGAAACGAAAGTGCTCATGGGCTGGAATTCCATTCTGAAATGAAAACACAAGAACAATTAATAATCAATTTATCTTTGTTAGCATTCATGTATGAAAACCTGAAAACAAGAAACAAATGAAACAAGAAACAATGAACCGGGGGTTTGTGTTTGACACAATTCCCTCAAATAGATTTGCAGTATATTCCCAATGTACATCGGTTCGAAGCAATAACAGAGTACTGTCAAACCTTATTACTTTCTTGAAACGAAAGCGTAACAATGTTGCAGCAAAATAATGATCATTATTAATAATTATTCTTGATCAGTTATGAAAGTCCCAAAATCGATTGCAAGCAACTTCCTCATGGGGGCTGAAAGACGTGCGGGCACGCATGAGTTCGAAGAATTTATAATCAAGAAACCCAAAATGTACTTCATGAACCAGGGGTTTTACCACAGTGCGCCTTCAGAATGTGGGTTTATAGACAATACCAGTGCTATAATTCGTGTTATATATATTAGAATTTGGGTTTTGATTTAACGAGTTAAACGAGCGAGTTGACGAGCCAACTAACAAGCGAGTCAACTTATATTGTCTTGATTGAATGAGTCAACTTATATTGTCTCGGGTTCGGCTCAGCTCGATCACAAACAAGCTGATTTTAAACATGTTTTCTTTTTTGGGCAAGTTTTGAAAGAGAATTGAGCTTTTGGAACTAGCCTAAGTGATAGGGCTCAACAGTATTTAAATACAAAGTTATAATGAATAAAATACTAAGGTTGTGTTTGGTATGTATTAATGAGAGTCGAAATGAAATGGACCATTATGAGGGAATAAAAAAAAGAGTATTTGGTTGGTCAATAGAATGTAATCACCCATTACCATGTTCATTACATTCCCCCTTAAACACCCCAAGGTAGTGTTTGGTAAGGATGAATGAGATGGAATGGAATGGAATGGAGTCATGGACCACTATGATGGAATGAAACAAAATGTGTTTGGTTGGTCAATGGAATGGAATCACCTATTACCATGTCCATTCCATTCCCTCTAAAACATCTCATATTCATTCAATCCACCCCTTGTTTTTTTTCATTACATCCATCTTTCACACTATATCACCTCCACCGCTACCCGTTGCCCTCTCACCACCACCCACCACTGCCTCCATCGTCCACCACCTATCTCCTCTGCCACCCGCCACCACCCTCCTTTGCTGCCACCACCAACCACCCACCAACACCTACTAGCGCCACCCACCACCGACGCCACCAACCATCGCTCCCGACCATCACAACCACTGCCCGCCACCAGCAGCTTACCACCGCCACTGCCACCACCACTACCACTACCACCCATTATCACCACCAACAATCGCTCCCGTTCATCTCCACCGCCGCGCACCACCGCCATTACTGCTCACTACCATTTTTATTTTACTCCGGCCTTTTCTAGCTTATCAAAAAATAAAAACTAATAATTCAGTAATTCCCACATGGTAACCAAACATGTTAATGGAATGGTAATGATTCATTCCATTATATCGTCCATCTCATTCATTTCTATCGCGCATTCATTACCCCATACCAAACAGACCTCAAATTCATTTCATCCACCCCTTGTTTTTTTTTTTCATTTCATCCTTCTTTCACACTATATTACATCCATCACCCTCCCACCACCACCATCCATTACCCTCTCACAATCACCGCCTCAGCTGCTCGCCACCACCAACCATCGCTCTGGCCATCACCACCACCGCATGCTATCGACAACTGTGACCACCACCCACCACCACGTACCAACCATCGCTCCCGTCTCCCGTCTATCGTCACCGCCGCCCACCATCCATCTCATTCACTACCTTTTTTAATTGTATTCCGGTTTTTTATAGCTTACCAAACAACACTAAGTAATACTTCATTCCATTCCCGTATGGTAACCAAACATCTCATTTGGTTATGATCCATTCCGTTACTTCATCCATTTCATTCTCTCACTAATTTCATTCAATCATTCATTCCATTACCATATACTGGACATACCCTAAAAGGTTAAAGTTCTTGTTTCTACTCTCATAAATGACAGGAATTCGTTGTTAAAAAAAAACCATACACTCATAGTGTGACATCCGGGTGTGACACATATGGTATATCTAGCCTAATTTATTGCATACAAAAGTTGTGTTTATGCATAGCTGTGCTTATTCATACCAACTGCCTACATATTGACAAAATCTTTGTCATGACATCCAATGTTGATAGATTCACTGAACCGATTGCAATTCACGATACATAGACCATTCCCCCTAATTATCCTTTTCTTTTTTCTGTTTAAGGATTTTTCTTTTTTTTTTTTCATTTTTTTTCATCCATGAAGATAAAATATCTATACTATATATAAAGCATGAGTAAGGGACCTCTTAATTTTTAAGAGTTACCAAACTTGTTGTGTTTAGTATAAACTATAATGCATAAAATTAAGACATTTTAAGTATAACTTTGTCTTTTGACAATTTTGCAAAATCATGTTACGGTTGATTTTTAATTTATTCAAAAATACTTACAAGTTTGGTCCTTTAACTTTAATCACATTTTGTTAATTTATATAATAGTTACATATATACCTCTTATTTTAAACCAACTACCCTGACGACGTTTAAACGTTTAAATATTTGTTAAAAACAGTATACCATAAAAACGAGTATTTTATTCTTTTTAATTTGAGTATGGTATTGCTATACGTTTTTCATTTAAAAAAACTTAACATGTTACGTGATTATCATTTAAGACTGGCAAACGAATCGGGCAGGTTCGGCCCTTCGTGTCATGGGTCTAAAAGGTTAAGGTTGGAATGGGTTGATACAAAAAAGGTTAATTTTGTTTGGGTCGGGACGGGTTTGTGTTGAAAGGGGTCAAGTCATAACGAATTTCGGGTTAGAACATTGTCAACGGAATAGGTTGCGGGTAAAGACGAGTTCAATGTAGTATTACGTGCGCATCGACACCTGATTGTTGCCGTACAGTCGTTGTGTGACGTGCTTACTAACCCCAGTTAAGATTCCAATGCCGCAATACGAGCATACTATCTTCGGGTTACGCGCGTACTATTGTGAAGTCACACACATACAGAAACGGTAACACCAGTTACGCATTTGATGTCATGTTTGTGTGCATACCCCGCCACATCGCGCGGGCACGCAGCTAATAAAAGAATAAAAGGTGAGCATAAAAAGAGTACATGTGTCGTACGAGAATAAAAAAACTTATACAACACCGTTTAATAATACTATTTACACGTTTAGTAAAACCGAATATCGTTAAATTCTCATTTCAACTTTCCGTGCATGTGTATGTGTGTGTGTATAGGGGGCGAGATCAAATGAAAATATCTCTTAAAAAGAAAACTTAAAAACACTTAAAAAATTATTTTTGTTTTTATTTTTCAAAAAATTTGTAGTTTCTTTTTTTCAGTTATTCTTATATGTTGATATTGTTCTAACACACACAAACCACAACACAAACCTTGTCGGGTAATCTCATCGGTGTAGTGCACGTGTAAGTGGGCATTGCATATATGCAAAAGTATTGTATTGCATATAATACAACTGTATTGCACATATTTGATACACACTATTGTATACATGCAATATAAGACTAACACACACATTGAATACACATTGGTACGTATGCATAATCGCCTTTAATTTATATATTATTATTACTATTATTATTATTGCATATAATACAAAACTACTCCACATATAAATACACAAATATTGAATATATGCAATTAAACATTATTGAACATAAAATACATAGTGATACACATGTGTAATAAAACAGTATCGCACAGTAATACGTATGTGCATTACAATGTCGTTTTTTTTTTGTTTTTTTCAAGTGAAGAGTAACAAAATATAAGAATAATGGAAGAAATGGAAATTTGAAAATATCTTTTTTTATTTAAAAATAATTATTTAGAATTTTTTTAATTTTCTTCCTTAAAGAAGAGTTTTCTCTTAATTAAGTCCCTGTATATATAGGGATGGGTTATAATAAAAACTCATTTGTGTGTAAAAATTATGGAAACTTATTTTTAGACATTGATCTTAAAGGTCAATGGTTGAGATCATTCTAAATCATTGACCCACCATGAAAAACAAAATGTCATATATTGCCAAAGGGTAATTTAGTAATTGCTAATTTGGTTGCTTTTTGCAGGTGGGAAAACTTTTGGCAGGTGGGGACAGCTTGTCATACTCACTCACTCTCTCTCTCTCTCTCTATCTCGCTCACTCTCTTCGAAAAGCTCAATACTGATATTGGGAAACGTGTTTCTCTCTCTAGGCGAAAATGTAAAAGATGTAGACCTGTAGGTTCCCAGCCGGATCTACACAGGAATATCTCGTAACACGAGGGTGCGGAATCCCCACGTAATACGATACGAGCGTAAGATATATAATACGTTGAGACGATACACAAACACACGTTACAATACTAATAAACACGTTTGTATTGCAACACTTCAACACGTGATCTCGAATATCACTTACACGTTCTGCCCAAAAACTCCTTTAAATACCAAGCCGAAGTGAGGATATATAATCCTCGACAACTTCGCCTAACAGACTAGGCGAAGTTGTCACAACTTCGCTTGTCCACAAGTTCGCCTACATCCCAGGAGAACTTGTGTGACACAATATCCAAAACCCAAACTAAACAATCTAACACGATTACAGACACATACAATACACTAGATACTGAACTACTGACATTATGCACCAACAGACTCCCCCTTGGCAGAAGCTTCATATCTCTATCTTCATTCTCGTGTCTCGTGATCTCAAAAACTCGTGTCACCCGTCTTCAAGCATGAACACCCTCTCTTACACAAACAGAGACCACCCTCTGGTACTTCTTGGCTTCATCTTTCCATGCAGGAATATAAAATATCTTCTTATCATTTAGTACCTGTAAGTCAGCTTGAGACAAATTTACCAAGTGCATGGGATCATACACTCTCAGAATTTCTTGTTCATCTTCATCTTCCATAACCGCTTCAGCTGTTTGGCTATTAACATACCACCACTTTAGATTCTTTAAAACATCCTTGGGCATTGTCTTCATCGGCGCTTCTTTCAAAAACCCAACCGGCTTATATTTCATCACCATCCAAGGTTTGCCATCAGCTCGCATTCCTCTTTCCTTATCTTCAACTAGCTTCCCTTTCTGCGGCTTTAACAACTCAAATTTTTTCTCTTTCACACTTTCTTTCCACACAATCTTCCCAATTATTCTGGCCATATTATCATCACTTCTATTAATCAACCCTAATTTTGCCAAATCCTTCACCTCACACTCAGGCAAGGTATTGAGAGATCTCAACATCCTCTTAAAATACTGAATCCCATCAAAGCGTTTAATCACAAATAACTTCAACTGCTCATCATACAACTAGCAAATAATACCCTTCTTCGACTCAGCATACCCTTTGATATTGTAACTTTTCTTGATCATGGTTGGAACCGCTGGCTTCTTTGTCTTTACAAACCACTGAGCGTATCCTTCTTTCCATCTCGGCTGCTCTTCCCACTCAGACTCATCTGTCACATTCATATCTTGACTCACATTTACTTTGTCAACGCCTGGAATATCATGTTCTACACTGTCATCCACAATCTCACCCTCTTCAATCTCACTATCAATCACAATCTGTTCACCTATCTTTTCAATCTCTTCAACAGGTAACACATCGTCATCACCCACATCATCATCACCCAACGTTTCCTCATCATCCACAACCACAACATCCTCACCACATGATCCACCTGTCGTACCAGTTGACTCCCCCTGAGATGTGGAAGTCCCAAGAGTTTGTTCAGTTCTTGGGAACTCACCACCTGCACCTTCAGATGCATTGGGATCATCGTCTCTATCATGTCTCTTCTTTGTTCTCAACTCATCGCCCTTGCAGCTCGTCTCCCCCTGAGATGCTAAGAACTGCTTTAGAGCATCAAAAAGTTTACCGTGTTCAACAAGGAGGGACGATTGGATTTGATTTTCTGCTACAAGGCGCTGGATAGCTTGTGTCTGGATTAGATTTATTCTTGACTGTTCAGCAACCACCCTTTCAAGAGCCGCTATCCTTTCAGAATCAGACAAGGTAGCATCAAAATCAAACCGCATGTGAGAAACGTCTTGAGCATAAGGTGGAGGTATTCCCAGACTGACTGGAGTATCAGAAGCATGCTGAACAGTAACCGCGGGTTGTAATGTAACAGATAACCCCGCAGTAGCTACCAACGTCGACTCAAAAAATCTTGCAACAACCTCCGATGGAGTAAGAGTAGGAGGTGACAAGGAAATTATCTCCGGAGCCGAAAACTGAAACGTGGTTGGTGGGATACCAAATGATGATGATGTCACCACGGGAACACTGGAGGTGATTGGTACTGTTACAGTCATCGAAGCCGGAACCATGGTCATACCAGATAACGAGGGTGGAGAGAAACGAACCACCCTTGAGCTTTCACCAGCTCCCGAACCCTCACCAGTTCTGGCCCTCTTTGATCGACGTAGCAACTGGTCTAACTCCTCCTCGAAGTCAGATTCACTGTCATCTGAGTCTTTCTTTCTCTTACCATGTATTCTTTCTTGTGTGACCATAATCTGTCGTGCTTCAGCGATATCTTCAGTGGAGGAGTCAGAGTCGGTTCTCTCAGAATATGCTACAGACGTAGCTACCATCGAAACATTCACACCAGATGCCTCAGTTTCTGGTGCTTGAATCTCTGTAGCTGGATCAATCTGCTCCATATCAAAGAACCCTTGGCCACCAAAAGCAGCTTCAAGATCTACCTGTTCCTCTAGAGCTGCAACAGGATCAGTAGGCAAAGCTTGCTGTACCACAGGTGGTGGTTGAGGAACATCAGCCTGTTGCGGTGCCGGGTCCCGAAATTCATCTCCACGAGGAGCAATATAAGCAGGGTTCACCAAATAACCAAACAATGGAGTGTGCCGCGGACGAAGCTCTGGTTTGCTACGTGCGCTTGACGACCTACATTGCGCAAAGATCCTCTTACTTACACTCTCAACATAACGGATGGGACGTCGTTGAGGTAGCGTAGGTGCTACATGATTCAATATTATCTGTAAAAATCCCGGGTACATTAAGAATCTTTCACGAGCGACCGCGCGTCTCTGATGATCGATTTCATAAAACACCATCTGACTGAAGCTGTAGGGCTTGTTGTAAGTCAGGGTCGTCATAGCAGATTGCATCGTTGCCCCCATACCGTCAGTACCAGCTTTACGACCCGACATGCACACAATCATCACATGCATCAGAAAACGCCACTGATCCAATAAAAACCCCTTTCGCCTTTGAGTGTCACCCAATGGACCCGAATAGCCCATGCGTAAAAATGCACCATCTCTGAATGGAGCTGAAAAATCTGTAGGATCATCTCTAGTTTCAGTCCCGAACTGCATAGCGACTCTGATTTGATCTGCTGAGAACTGCACCTCCTGATTGTTCACTGTGGCGCGCATAACCAGAGGCTCAACTCTACAGTCATATTCTACCGTTCGCCAGAGATCTTCAATATTCTGTAGAGAAATGGGGAGAGTTGTAGTAATAGCGTAAAAAATACGTGAGCGAACTAGGAAGGAGATGATCTCGCGATAATCGTCGATACCACTAGCATCCGGATCCAAAGTAATGTACATGTTGTGACCCGGAAAGAACTGTCGGTTGTTGTCACCACCTTCGTCACCACCAGCGCCACCAGCTCCTGCTACAGCAGCCATATCTGCACAACAAACGGTCTAAGTTAGAACATCGACAAAGCAGATCATAACTTCTCCAGTTACCATGAGCGAAGTTATGATAACATCTTATGCGCAGGCGAAGTTAACCATATGGCGAAGTTGAGTGCAACTTCGCCTTAACTCTAACTTCGCCTGAGAACAACCAGGCAAATTAATTAATTAAACATGAGCAGGCGAAGTTATGCATAAGGCGAAGTTGAGAACAACTTCGCCTAAGCCTAGCTTCACCTGAATCTGAAACGGCGAGTACAGAGGTCCGATCCTGGGTTGTTTGGTGAATTTGTGATTGAAAACAAGAAAAGATGTTACTATGGAGATCTAGACGATTTACTGAGTTACGAACACATTAGAAACATATTGGTATATTAATTGTTTAAAAGTTAGCATAAACAATGTCACACATCGAATCACCACGGCCCTTGATTATCACCATTAGTATGAGTTACATGTAACACCGAGCCTACACACCTTTAACACGGATTGGAAACAGATAATACGGATTCAAGGATTAAGTACGCCGAGGGTTAGGAGTGTATATAACATCTCTGAATGGAGCTGAAAAAATAATTGGATAATTGGAAACATCTCTGAATGGAGTTGAAAAATCTGTAGGATCATCTCTAGTTTCAGTCCCGAACTGCATAGCGACTCTGATTTGATCTGCTGAGAACTGCACCTCCTGATTGTTCACTGTGGCGCGCATAACCAGAGGCTCAACTCTACAGTCATATTCTACCGTTCGCCAGAGATCTTCAATATTCTGTAGAGAAATGGGGAGAGTTGTAGTAATAGCGTAAAAAATACGTGAGCGAACTAGGAAGGAGATGATCTCGCGATAATCGTCGATACCACTAGCATCCGGATCCAAAGTAATGTACATGTTGTGACCCGGAAAGAACTGTCGGTTGTTGTCACCACCTTCGTCACCACCAGCGCCACCAGCTCCTGCTACAGCAGCCATATCTGCACAACAAACGGTCTAAGTTAGAACATCGACAAAGCAGATCATAACTTCTCCAGTTACCATGAGCGAAGTTATGATAACATCTTATGCGCAGGCGAAGTTAACCATATGGCGAAGTTGAGTGCAACTTCGCCTTAACTCTAACTTCGCCTGAGAACAACCAGGCAAATTAATTAATTAAACATGAGCAGGCGAAGTTATGCATAAGGCGAAGTTGAGAACAACTTCGCCTAAGCCTAGCTTCACCTGAATCTGAAACGGCGAGTACAGAGGTCCGATCCTGGGTTGTTTGGTGAATTTGTGATTGAAAACAAGAAAAGATGTTACTATGGAGATCTAGACGATTTACTGAGTTACGAACACATTAGAAACATATTGGTTTATTAATTGTTTAAAAGTTAGCATAAACAATGTCACACATCGAATCACCACGGCCCTTGATTATCACCATTAGTATGAGTTACATGTAACACCGAGCCTACACACCTTTAACACGGATTGGAAACAGATAATACGGATTCAAGGATTAAGTACGCCGAGGGTTAGGAGTGTATATAACATCTCTGAATGGAGCTGAAAAAATAATTGGATAATTGGAAACATCTCTGAATGGAGTTGAAAAATCTGTAGGATCATCTCTAGTTTCAGTCCCGAACTGCATAGCGACTCTGATTTGATCTGCTGAGAACTGCACCTCCTGATTGTTCACTGTGGCGCGCATAACCAGAGGCTCAACTCTACAGTCATATTCTACCGTTCGCCAGAGATCTTCAATATTCTGTAGAGAAATGGGGAGAGTTGTAGTAATAGCGTAAAAAATACGTGAGCGAACTAGGAAGGAGATGATCTCGCGATAATCGTCGATACCACTAGCATCCGGATCCAAAGTAATGTACATGTTGTGACCCGGAAAGAACTGTCGGTTGTTGTCACCACCTTCGTCACCACCAGCGCCACCAGCTCCTGCTACAGCAGCCATATCTGCACAACAAACGGTCTAAGTTAGAACATCGACAAAGCAGATCATAACTTCTCCAGTTACCATGAGCGAAGTTATGATAACATCTTATGCGCAGGCGAAGTTAACCATATGGCGAAGTTGAGGGCAACTTCGCCTTAACTCTAACTTCGCCTGAGAACAACCAGGCAAATTAATTAATTAAACATGAGCAGGCGAAGTTATGCATAAGGCGAAGTTGAGAACAACTTCGCCTAAGCCTAGCTTCACCTGAATCTGAAACGGCGAGTACAGAGGTCCGATCCTGGGTTGTTTGGTGAATTTGTGATTGAAAACAAGAAAAGATGTTACTATGGAGATCTAGACGATTTACTGAGTTACGAACACATTAGAAACATATTGGTTTATTAATTGTTTAAAAGTTAGCATAAACAATGTCACACATCGAATCACCACGGCCCTTGATTATCACCATTAGTATGAGTTACATGTAATACCGAGCCTACACACCTTTAACACGGATTGGAAACAGATAATACGGATTCAAGGATTAAGTACGCCGAGGGTTAGGAGTGTATATAAGTTCACCGAGGGTTTGACCAGGTTGACCCTTATATAGGTTCGAAAATGCAAGGTTAACTTCGCCGCTGTGACAACTTCGCTGGTCAACAGATTATCATTAACATCGCTCAAGGTCAACCATGGTTAACTTCGCCTCTTTACAAGTTCGCCTAAAGTGTACTCGGAAGCAAAGTGTGCTCGGAAAACAAAGTGTACTCAGAAAACAAAGTGTGCTCGGAAGTAAAGTCTACTCGGTAAGCACAACACTTGTATTTTTCAATTTTTAACTAGCACAAAGTGTTCCCGGAAGCACTTTCCTAGCACAAAGTGTACCCGGAAATCAAAACACTTGTGATTTTTCAATTTTCAACGAGCACAAAGTGTGCTAGGAAGTAAAGTCTACTCGGAAAGCACAACACTTGTATTTTTCAATGTTTAATTAGCACAAAGTGTACCCGGAAGCACTTTCCTAGCACAAAGTGTACCCGGAAATCAAAACAATTGTGATTTTTCAATTTTCAACTAGCACAAAGTGTGCTCGGAAGTAAAGTGTGCTCGGATTACTTAGTACTCGGAAACAAAGTGTGCTCGGATTACTTAGTGCTTTTTCATTTTCTTTCACATAACACCAAGCATGCTCGGGAGCAAAAGTGTGCTCGGTAGCAAGGGTGTGCTCGGGAGTACTTGTGATTTTTCATTTTCTTTCACTTAACACCAAGCATGTACAACTTCGCCTCTTTACCTTAACACAAGTTCGCCTAGCTTAATTTACAAAACAGGACCTTATAAATTTGATCAAAGTGCAACTGTCTTTTAAAATCCTCCGTTAAAGATTTAAACTTTACGATCAAATAACCAGGTGACCAAGTTTTAAACCATAAAACAAAATATGCGTGTGAAAATTGTAGTAAGTAAATAAAAGGGATCAAATTTCAGTCTTGACGAGAACCTGTATGTTTTAGAAAAGATCCGAACTGGAATCATACTAATTAAGTGGCTGTCACATAGATCCATGTTCAGCGGTATTATGACATAAAGAAACAGGTTGTAAGCAGGTATAAAACTTAGTATGGTTTTCATCGCTTCTGTGATACGGATTAGGTTCAATTAAGCTCAAAATTTAGATGGACATCACATGAGAGATTGTGATGCCTCCTATCTATTCTCAAAGCGTATTTAGCTTTCCCCAAGTCACCCCGAATTGACTTCGACCCGTAGTGTCTGATTAAACAGTAAGTACATATCGATCTTTAGAGTCTTCTTCCCGTTCTCTTTCTTGCCTCTTGGTTGATATTTGAAATAACATAAGCTTCAAAAAGGCTTAAAAACATTTTTTTTTTCTAATAAAGATATTAATACAGCTTCAAATAGTAGACGACTGCAAGTCCCGAATCTGGATCACTGCAGGTACTTGACACACCATCTTCTCGGGAATCAGAACACTCACAGGCTCGTGTATGACAGGGTAATCACTTTTCTGCCTATCATTCGGAAAGATGTATATGGAGACATGCACAACTCAGAATGATTCTCCACATTTAATCGAGGGGATTTAGTTTGTATCATTTCTACTTTAACGCAACATAAAAAGCTACCATAACATACAATGGCTGTTCTAGAGTCTTTTAGGCCTAATAACTTCACCAGTTAGGAACACAGAAATAGTTTTACTATCACTTTCCAAGGTTGGATCAATTTTCTTTTAAACATTGTATAGAAACTTCTTACAAAGTTATAGACTTGAAAATATATCATCTCCTTTTAAAAACGTTAAATTCTATCGCCCCGATCAAGTCAAAGTCTTCAGGTAAACGGCTATCCTGAAGATCCAATGGATCCGCTGGACCGACCACATACGAGTATGTTTCCTTCTAACTAAGTATGAATGACTATTTTTCAGCGAAAGAATAAAAACCCATCATAAACCGCCCCAGTCACTTTCAGTCATCTGGTTAATGGCTATCCTCATAATCTACTAGTAGAAGTAAGGACCAAACATATCCGAGGATGTGTCCTTCAAACTGAAGCAACCGACATAATTCTAAGCGGTAGTGATGTTTTTTTTAAATAAAAACGAAAAACAAGGTTACTCGGGATTGATCATCCCATTTAGCTCAACCAGATTTTGAAAACGGGATCGGTCAAACGCTTTAGTAAAAAGGTCGGCGAAATTATCCAACGAATCAACCTTTTCTAGCACAATTAATCTCTTCTCAGCACAATCCCGTATAAAATGATGACGAATGTCAATATGTTTAGTTTTGCTGTGTTTGACGGGATTGTTAGTTACTGTTATTGCAGCAGTGTTATCAATGTAAATAGGAGTTTGAGTGAAATTCAGACCGTAATCGCGCAATTGCTGTTGTATCCAAAGAACCTGGGAGCAGCAGTTCGATGCTGCCATGTACTCTGCTTCACAGGTGGAAATGGCTACTGAGGTCTGCTTTTTTCACTGCCACGACACCAATCTTCCTCCCAGAAACTGACATCCACCGGTTGTTGACTTCCTATTCTGATTGCAACCACCATAGTCAGAATCTGTGTAAGCTACCAAATTCAGTTCTCCCCCTTTCGTGTAC
This sequence comes from Bidens hawaiensis, assembly GCF_021521415.1. Lineage (NCBI taxonomy): Eukaryota > Viridiplantae > Streptophyta > Magnoliopsida > Asterales > Asteraceae > Bidens > Bidens hawaiensis. Next base: position 75,104 of record NW_027505461.1, on the reverse strand, counting down.
CACAATCCCAACTTAGGCTTGCCTTTGAGATACCGCAATATTTGTTTCACTCCCTTCATGTGAGATTCCTTCGGGCTTGCCTGAAAACGAGCACAAAGACAAACTGCAAACATAATATCAGGTCTAGATGCAGTTAAATACATTAAAGAACCTATGATTGCTCGATATTGGGTGGGATCCACGTCTTCATCACTGTCAGAATCAGCACCCAGTTTGTGGTTGACGCAAACTGGAGTATCAAATGGGGTGCTATCTTCCATCTTGAAGCGTTTGAGCACATCATGGACATATTTTGTTTGATGAATAAACATCCCATCTTTCTTCTGATCAACCTGCAATCCCAAAAAAGAAAGTTAATTCGCCCATGGCGCTCATTTCAAACCTCTTTTTCATGAATGCTTCAAATTCCTGACACATTGCGACTTTTGATGCAGCAAAAATGATGTCGTCCACATAGACTTGAACTAGTAGAAGATCTCCCCCTTTTCTCTTGACAAACAACGTGCTATCGATCTTTCCTCTTTCGAACCCATTCTCAAGCAAGTAATCGGACAATGTTGCGTACCAGGCACGAGGGGCCTGATGTAGCCCATATAAAGCTTTACTCAGTGTACACATGATCAGGAAAAAATCTGGGTCAGGGAAACCCGGAGGTTGTTCAACATACACCACCTCATCGACTTTACCATTTAAAAAGGCACTTTTGACATCTAACTGGAACACTTTCATCTCTTTGTGAGCAGCAAATGCCAAAAATAGTCGAATTGCCTCCAATCTTGCCACAGGAGCAAACACTTCGTTGTAGTCGATTCCTTCTTGCTGATTAAACCCTTTTACTACCAGCCTTGCCTTGTTCAGTATGATTATCCCTTTCTCATCTCTCTTACATTTAAAAACCCACTTTGTACCAATAGCATTTACATTCTTTGGTTTTTCAACTAATTTTCATACTTCCATCTTCTCGAACTGTGCTAAATCTTCTTGCATGGCTCCGACCCACGAGCTATCCTTTAGAGCAATTTGATAGTTCTTCGGTTCAATCTGGCTGATGAAGCAGGTGTACAAGCATTCATTTATGATACCCGTGTTTTTAATGCTTGCGTAAACACATGTGTGTTCATCCAAACTTCTTCTTGTTTGAACACCGTCAGACAGATTACCTATCACGTTCTCCAAAGGGTGATTTTTGTGAATTGCAGTAGTCTGAACCGGACCAACTTCCAGATTGTTTTCTAAATTCGAAGAGAGTTCATCAATGGGTGATTGATGTTGAGAGAAAAATGGGTTGTAGAATTCTTCTTCGGTAGAGGCAGCAGAAGTATCAACGGCACTTGACGAGGAAGGTTGACTTTCGTCGTATCGCGGACGTTGCACAAAATTTTCTTCCTCGTCATACAGAATCTGTGAAGCAATTTTCTCATCAACTTCCGCAAGATCCAAGTAAGGTATATTAAAAGATTTGAACAGTTTATCATAGTCGAAAGCTTCAGCGGGTCCCATGCTAGGTTTTGGTGATTTGTAACTCGTGATGTCAGTGTTACATACCACCTCAACCTTGTTGTTCGATAAATTAAAGACTCTTCTGTTGGGTGTCCCAACAACATATCCGGCTAAAATACCTTCGTCGGCTTTCTCATCAAATTTTGAGTTTGTCTTTAATATCGTACATGGGGACCCGAAAGGTTCGAGACCATTCAAGTTTGGCTTTCTACCATGCATGAGTTCATAACAAGTTTTATTTAATCTTTTAACAGTTGAAACACAATTAAGGATATAACAGGTTGTGGCAACAGCTTCAGCCCAGAACACCACGGGAAGTTTAGAATCAGCCAGCATGGTTCTGGCTCCTTCAATTAGCGTTCTATTCTTTCTCTCAGCCACCCCATTTTGTTGCGGAGTATACGGGGCGCTGTACTGATGGTCTATCCCTTTCTGTAAGCAGAACATCTCCATCTGGTAGTTCTTGAACTCTGTACCATTATCACTCCTGATGTACTTAACCTTTCTCCCAACAATATTTCCAACCTTGGTAATCAAGTTAATTACCAACTGAACCGTCTCATCTTTTGCCTTCAGAAAGTATACCCAAGAGTATCGAGAGTAATCATCGATTACAACCAAGCAGTATGACGTTCCACCTAGACTCTTTACATTCATGGGACCAAAGAGATCCATGTGAAGTAGGTCTAGGGAGCTGACAATTGAGTTAACCTTCTTGGAGTGATGAGGTTTTTTGTGTTGCTTTCCCTTCTTGCACGATAAGCATTGATCTTCAAAGTTAAAATTCTTTAAGGGAACACCAAGCACCAGCCCATTCTTTACAATGTAATTCATTTTGCGAAGATGTATATGACCCATTCTTCGATGCCATAACTCTGACTCAGACTCAGTTCCTTTGACAGAAGACATGATTCTTCTGTTATCATCTCATTTGACCTCATATCCATTACATACGTGTTCTTTTCTCTTGGAGCTCTCATAACCACCCATGCCTCTGGTATCTTGAAACCAGGATAAAGGACGATTGCCTCTTTTTTAGTAAAGTGCACCGTATATTCTTTGTCACAAATCTGAGATACACTCAACAGGTTATGCTTCAATTCTTCAACAAAATTCACCTTCTCTAACTTCATTTTTCCATTTGTCACAGTTCCAATACCAGTGATTCTACCTCTACTCTCTCCAACGAAACTAACCCTTCCTCCTTGAACAGATTTCCAGTCATGTAACAAATTCTTGTTACCAGTCATGTGTCGGGAACAGCCACTGTCAACTACCCACAGATTGTTTACAGCTCTGTTCGACTGTTCCTGCACAATTAAAGAAAAGGATTAAAATCTGGGGACCCAAGACCAACTGGTCTTGGGTCGATTAAATCTGTTGACCGGCATCCAGTACTTTGGTTGCCCAAAATCAGTTTGAGGATGATTTATGTAAGTTCTGAAAGGAAACCTTCTTGAGGATTGACTATGAGGCCATCCAAACCTTAATGACTTAACTGAATTATAATTGTTGGTTTGGTAGTTAACTGGGGAAAAATGAGACCGATTTCTTTGAAATCTTGGATTAGACCATTGTCTGAAATTTTGTGATTTCGCATTCTTACCAGTATAATAATTACTCTTTGTTTTATTCTGCGTTTTCGGAGGCCTCATACCTCTAAGGTTTCACTGGTTTAGAGAACAATCTGCAATAAGGTGTCCTACTTGATTGCATCTGAAACAACTTCTGTTTTCAACTTTCGTCTCAACATAGTTGCAGATGTCGAGGTTGCATTATTACCCGTTTGTCGAACATATGGTGGGACAAACGGATTTAGGGAAGGTTTCTTTTCATCGGATTTAGGTTTATATTCCTCCCCACGTTTTAGTAACACTACCTCTTCTTTTATCTCACCCGATTCGGATGACTGGTCCAAATTTGATGAGACAGAGCTAGGGACAGAAGTCTCAACCTTAGAAGTTGACTTACTCGTTTCGCTCTTTTTGACTTCAGGTTCTTCAGTCGAAATTTTGACTGGAACTGTCTGATTAATCTCAACATTAGCAGATTGTTGATTACTAGGATTATAGGTATAATTATTGTTATACGGTGGTGGAACTTCAGAAAATCCAATTCCCCCTTTGTTAACTAGGGAACGTTGAACACTTATTATGTGATCTAGCATAGCTGATGAATTTCTAAACTGTTCAATTTTTCTGTTTAGTTCCATCACTTTTACCTGGTAATCAGCTATCTGTTTATCTTTTTCAGCAATTAGTTTGGTTTTTTCTTCTAATACTTCATAACTAAGATCAATTACTTGTATTTTATCAGCTAGATTGGCTTTTAGACTTCTGATATCTTTTTCACTAGCTTTTATTTTTACCGAGTAACTGTTTTCTCTAGTTTTAGTATAGTGATGATCTTATTTTAACGTTTTAAATTGTGCGTCCAAACTAACAAACTGATCAGTTACTGTTTTAAATTGTTCAGACAGATTTTCACATTGCATACAATGAAGTTCAAAACTTACCTCAGAGATCTGAACGTTCACTTCTGCCATATATGCTTGATTTTCTCCCGTCTCCCTCTCATTTCCTCCAGTTTCGATGTTTACCAAATTAGCCTGTTCGAACACTTCCTCAACGTGTATATTCCAGTTGTATCCACCATTCTGTCTGGATACCATAGCCCGATTCTCACTACCACCCCCATTCTGTTGTGCTGGCCTGTTCTGACTTCGTTCGACTCTCTCATTTGTACACTCCTTAGCAAAGTGACCATTCTGTTGACAGTTGTAACATCGAACCTTTGATTTATCAAACCCTGGTCTTTCTCCAACGAACTTCCTGCCCGTTTTCTTCATGAATCTCTTTACCCTTCTTACTATCATGGCCATCTGCCACTGTAGGTCCATCTCTTCCAAATCATCAGCATCGATCTGATCATAGTCTTCATCCAACGTTGCAGGGTCGACTATTTTACCTTTGATGTAGTTCTCATAGGATGCAATGAACGATGCATAGAGAGCAACCTGTTGTTCAGCTGATTTAACACTCATGGGCATCTGTGAGTAGTTGTAACTCGGAACATTTGACTAGAAATTTCCAGTTGTGGCTTGAGGTTTTGAAGGATTACTGCCTCCAGCTACGAAACATACGTCGCCATCCATATTGAGAATCACATGACCATCACGAGTTGAGTTTGAGTTTGATTCTCCCTTTGAGTAGTAGGCAGAGGATTCTGATTTTGAACTTGAACTTGGAGTGACTTTCGCACCATACATTCCCGGTTCCTGAACCTGATCAGTTGGTGTCTCCTTCCGAACCATGTTAAGTTCAAAATTTCGTAACTTATTCACTGCTGTTTCCAAATCAATATTGGCAAAGTCTTTATCCTCTCTCATCAAAACCGTGTGCATTTCCCATTTCGGTGGAAGAGCATCAAGGAGTTTCTCTACTATCTCTTCTTCCTTGCATTCAATGGAGTAATTACTAAGTTCGGTCATCAAGTGATAATATCTGGTGATGATATCGTCTAGTGATTCATTTTTCAAATACTTGAATACAGAGAATTGGGTTTTTAATAGCTTTGTCTTGGAAGCATGTATCCCCACATTACCTTCATATCTATTTTCTAGTGCTTCCCATAGCTCTCTAGCTTTTTTGTACTTCTTGAAGGTATGAAGAATCTCTTGTGGAAGAGCCATGGTTATTGCTGCATGAGCTTTACTCTCTGCCTCATACATTTTCTTTTCCTCATCTTCCATCTTACTGTACTTCTTAATTTGATCACGACCTTCAAACAAAGATGTTGGTGGAATGTATCCATCTTGAATGCAAACCCACATCTTAGCGTCTTGATACTTCACATACTGTTCAAACCGATCTTTCCATGCAACGAAATCGGTACCCTTAAGCATTTTTGGAGCTTTGGTTGCTGAACCGGCTTCAACCTCCATTTTTACCAGTTCAGTAATGTTTATTGAAGTCATAGTTGAAAGAAATACGACTCGAAATACAAAGAAAGTATATTATTTTTTTTTTTGAACAGTGATCAGATGGCGAAGTTGTGCTTAACTTCGCTTGAGCTTAACTTCGCTTGCTTCCTAACTTCGCTGTACTTAACTTCACTAAACCTTAACTTCGCTGAACCTTAACTTCGCTGAACCTTAACTTCGCTGAACCTTAACTTCGCCTTCTCTGTAACTTCGCCTTCTTTGTAACTTCGCCTTCTCTGTAACTTTGCCTAAACCTTATAAGTTCGCTTAAACCCTACAAACGATGACGGCAACTTCGCCTGATGAACACGAGTTTCTGCAGGTTTTAATTGAACGTATTGCGAGGTATGCGAAGGTGTATTGGGTTGTATTTGATGGTGGGATATGGGCAAGACACAAAAACTAGGTATTTCAACGTAAACTCGTTCCGCGAATAGTCAAACGGAACAATCTTAACACCCGTGTGATAGTCCCGAACCACACAATCACGAGCAAATGCTCTGATACCAATTGTAGGTTCCCAGCCGGATCTACACAGGAATATCTCGTAACACTAGGGTGCGGAATCCCCACGTAATACGATACGGGCGTAAGATATATAATAAACACATTTGTATTGCAACACTTCAACACGTGATCTCGAATATCACTTACACGTTCTGCCCAAAAACTCCTTTAAAATCCAAGCCGAAGTGAGGATATATAATCCTCAACAACTTCGCCTAACAGACTAGGCGAAGTTGTCACAACTTCGCTTGTCCACAAGTTTGTCTACATCCCAGGCGAATTTGTGTGACACAATATCCAAAACCCAAACTAAACAATCTAACACGATTACAGACACATACAATACACTAGATACTGAACTACTGACATTATGCACCAACAAAACCTTTGTAAAGATGTAAATCAACCGTAAAACATGTAAACTGGTAAATATAAAAACTGTAAACCATGTAAACTCTTTAAGACATATCTAAGTGAAATAAAAGTGTTACATGTAAATCTGGTAATTGTAAACAAGTAAAATACATAAACTCTTTAAGACATGTAACGGGTGAATGTAACACGTGTAAAACATGCCAACTCTTGAATACACATGTAAGTGCAATACAAGTGACTGTGTAATACAAGTAAATTTGTGAAATACGTACACAAAATTTTACAAGATACATACACACACACCTTTTTATTTGTTTCTTTAATATCATCATCATCATCATCTTTGAAACATAAAAATCCACCTACGAACACAAAATAAAAACCATTTTTAGAAAACTAAAATTACATACGCAAAATTACTCAAGTATATCTACAACAATTACACAAACTACCCAAATTACAGTAATTACCCAACCACGAAAGACGCAAAATTACATTAATTACCCAACCACAAAACACCCAAATTACATAAAATACACAGATTACCCAAATATATCTACACAAATTACACCAACTACCCAACTTACATTGATTATCCAGCCACATATTACAGGAAATACAAAAATTACAATAATTAACCATATAACAAGTTATAGAAATTATATTAGTTTCGAGTTAGATTACCCCAAATTACAGAAATTATACATATTATATACCACCACTAAACCCAAATCTTCGTGTGTTCACAAAAACAAAATAATACCATCACCGATTCTCGTTTTTTCCAAAATCCAAAACAATTTAGGATCCAAAAATTATATCAAATTCCAAAATTGAAAAAAATCAGCTGACTTATAATATACCCTTGAAACATGTTTAAAATTAGCTGGTTTGTGATCGAGCTGAGCTGAACCCAAGACAATATAAGTTGACTCATTCAATCAAGATAATATAAGCATACTTATTGACTCGCTTGTTAGTTCTCTCTATAAACCCACATTTTCCACCGCTTCTTCTTCCGGGTCTTCTTCTTCTGGCCTTCTTCTTCTTCCATAGCCATTTTTGCGTCAATCACTTTAGGGTCGATGTTGTATTTCTCATATCACTTTAGGGTTGATGTTGTATTTCTCATATGGTTGAGTGACCCTCATTTTTGGTCTAGGATAAGGACCTTCATAGGAATTTGAATAGGAGTCGGTGGGGTTATAAACGGGTGTTCCAAAGTGCCATCTTCCTTGATCTAAATGGCATTCTATCCAACTGGAGGAGTCGGACTCAGGTTCAATCCTGATTTGTTTGTCGACCTGCATCTCTTTGGACGGATGATATGTTGGAGTGTCGAAAGGATGATATGTTGGAGTGCTCGACGAATGGTAGTTTGGAATGTTTGAAGGGTGATATTCTTTAATGCTTGGCGTTTGTTGTGTTGGTAGGGGTGGATCACTTGGTATGTTAATAGGTAGTTGCTTAGTACCTAGAAAATACATCGGTGTAACACGGACTATCGGGTGCTCTCGGCTGAATAAGTCTTTGTAGTAGTCATCACTCCTATTGTCCTCGGGGAGTATTGATTCGGGGCAGCCCCCCTCTTTTATGTCCCGGATAAAGCTGTTTATTATCTTCTTGAATGGCATCTATGTGTGGTTTATATTGAGGAGGGATAGAAAGGGTTACCAACCTTTCTTATCCTTATTACATGAAATAAATTAATAATATCACTTATCTACTTGGATCGAAACTTGAGTATTATTAATTGATACATAATTCGCTAAGATCGATGGCTTTGATACCAACTTATCACATCCCCCATCTACAGCTTAGGCGTGTGACCCATAGTTGGTACTGCTTTTGTAAATAAATCAGAGTTATGGTTTAATATTAGAAATTTGGTGTGGATTTAAATATAACATTTATATGTACATTCAAAATACGAGATTATAAAAATACCGTTTAATGTTTACAAAAGATTTATTGTTTAAAACCACCATTTTATATTTAACATTAACAAAATTCATCTAAGCCATCAGATCGCCTAATGGCTACTTCGTCCCCAAGCATCTATTTTTCATTACCTGTAAAACAATTTAAAAATACATCAGCAACACATGACACATGCTGGTGAATAGCCAACGCAAAAATATTTTATTTTACTTAATTACCCCTCGAGACATAACATAGGTTTCGGCCTATCGTGGCTTAGGAATAATCAAGTTAAAAACTAAATCACCATTATAAACTTAAGCTCAATTTGAAACCGCTCAGAAAACACTACAGCGTTCGAGATTACTTAGCTACCATCAGTATACGCGTGATTACCCTCTCTCGGATATTACTTAGGTCCGGCCCGTAATGGGGGAGGCATACCCAAGTGTGGCGCGGTGTGTCCATCGTCTATCCATATATGAAAAGATCAAGACAAACGTACACGACAACCTGAGGGCCAACGATTACTTTGGTTCATAACGTTTTAAAGATACGTAATCTCATGTAATCAAATTAATTGACTCGATTAAACTAGTTATAAAAGTTTGGGGCGTATTCACCTTTTTGTTTGACCAGCTTCACTTCACTTATTGAGTTTGTCTTTCTTGTTATCTCAGACCTATAGTACGAGTATAACCATTTGTTATTACTAGATCAATGATCTAGTTAAGACCTTTAGTCGTATTCGCATATTCTTTTACCTCGATTATCTTTTCTTTTCGAACCTTTAGTTCATATAATCTTTTCCTTAACACTACGTTTATTCTTCTCGAAGAAACGTATATTTCATTTATTTAAGAAACTTAAATAATATTTTTATTATCAACAAAGAATTATTTATTATCAATATTCCTTATTATATTTTTCTTTGTTTATAATTTTGAGGTATCGAGTATACTATCGACTAAGGTCTAATCTAATTTAATATTATAATATAATATTGTATTCGGGCAGAACCCCTACCTTAATTGGCTTATTAATCACCTAGACTTTCGGGCAGCACATCCGCACTTGCTTGTTTATCGAGATATTCTTGATCAACTCCTTTGGCACGCAAATCAAGGTGACATAGGTGGTCTCCAGGTCGTGCACGTAATTCGAGGTGGAGCATCGTTTCACCTTTTGATGGCACACACTTTGAGAAATCGTCGGTTGAGGGCACGGATTACGATGATATTATATCATGTCAAGGCACGGAAACCGAGGTAGAGAGAGGTGAGTTGGTATGATGAAATGAGAGGGTTGGTCGCCCTATTTTTAGGGCTGATCAGTTGACCCATGGCGGTACACGATGGGTCTTGAAAATGATCCATCGCATATCGCGAAGGATCATAAGGCAGATTTATTGAATATAATATTCCATCACGGTACGCGATGGGTGTTGGTAGGCCATCGCGTATCATGACTATCCTTGCCGCGTCACCACTAGCTTTGCCGCGTTGTGCCATGTGGCGTGACAAGCGTCACAGCTTGTCAGCCCACGTCATCGTGGTACACAATGACGTATTGGTTATGGGTGAACGCATATCGCGACACCGCCCAACCTGGGAGCTTGTGACATACCCATCGCGGTACATAATGGGTTGTCTTTTGATCCATCACGTATCGCGATGGGTCAAGAAAATTAGATTTTTCATTTTTGGTTCTTAACTTTGAATCTTTGGCATTTTTGGATCGAAATTTTTGAGATGTCACATCGGATTTTCCTGGGATTTGCTACTAAGTCAAATCGGGCCTTATTATGAAAGAAAAATGTAAACTTGAACGTAAACAAGTTGTTTGGAATAAAACGGGACAAAACGAATGACGTTTGGACCGTATTAGAATGTGTGAACGGAGTTGTTATGACCCGGAAGTCGTTTTATTCATAAAACGAGCATGATTTTATGTAAATAAGTGGTTTGAAACGGGCATGATTATAATGGAAATATACAAAAAACTATGTTTGAATCAAGTTCTGGAAGAAACTTTATTCATTTGGAAATCGAATCGAATCGATCTGGGAAACGATTTGAATCGAATAGGAAGAACGAATCGAATCGAACTAGAAAAAGAATTGAATTGAAAGTTCGATTCGATTGGTTTGAAAATTTGATTCTATTGGTTTGAAAATTCTATTCGATTGGTATGAAAATTCGATTCGATTGGTTTGAAAATTCGATTTGTTTGAACTTCAGTTTTATGATGAAGTTTTTAGTGAATAAAAAAAATCGATTGGCTTAGAACCAATATTCGATTTGATTAGAATCAGTGATTCGATTCGATTAGAATTGTTATTCGATTCGATTAGAATCCTTGATTCGACTCGATTAGAATTGTTTTTCGATTCGATTAGAATCCTTGATTCGACTCTATAAGAATTGTTTTTCGATTCGATTAGAATCCTAGATTCGACTCGATTATAATTGTGGTTCGATTATATTGGTTCAAACTTCTATTTTCTAATGGATTTTTAGCTCGACCCCAGCCAGGGGCTCTGCCCTTTGGACCCTGCTAGGGGCTACTGCCCTTATAACCTCGCTGCCAGGGGTGCTGCCCCCGCACCCCCATGAGCTAGGGGTTTCGCTAACATATAAGTACGATATAGTTAGAGGTAGTTGATTGATACTATCATTATTACACAGTGATTCGTGCACAGCTAAGGAGAGGTATTATAGTTAACTCTGAGAGACACCGGACACATGTGAGTTTCTAGCCCTATTCCCCTGTTATGTGTTCGGGGATGTGTGCATACTTGTAAGAATAGTAGCAAATACACACATACACACATGTCGTAGGTGTGAATGCTATTGTAAAGAATAAAAGAATGTTTGTAAGAATTTGTCATACCATGCTTTCATATACGTAATTGTAAGAGTCAAGGTTGCAGGCCCTTCTAATACCAGGGAAATAGTAGAGTGGTGGACTCTATGATATCGGTGAAAGAGTTAGGGCGGTAGACCCTTATAAATATGTGAAAGAGTGTATGAACAATTGTACGGTATATAAGAATTTGTAAGACTAAGTATATGTACATGTAAGAAGTATGAAAGTAAGTACATGTCAAGGGTAAGAATAGCATCTCAGGATATGAACATGTATTGTAAACGTGTGAGATTAATATATGACTTGTTAAACTAGAACTTACTCAGAAAAGATTTTATAGAATGTTGATATGTAGTTACCTTTTATATGTTAGTTGTTAGTATTCTTACTTTTGATCAAATTGCTTGTAATCTTATTATGGTAGAAATCAAGCAAAGCTTCAGAGGAACCTTATGTATCTTGCTGCCATTGCTGACTCTCAACCACAGGCAGCTGCGGTTCATTCCCAGGTAACTACTTTTCTAGAGGTGGGAAATTTAGCCATATAGTTGTAAATGTCTAGACGATTCACGATATATTTTTATCTAATAGATCAAATATGTTGAATCCTAAATAAGTTAAAAGTAGGTGAAGAAACACTAAGTGACCCCGGCAGATTACGGATAATCTTAGGGTCAAGTAGATGTTTCCCACGAGGGTTAGGTCCGGCAAAGATGGTTATTCCTCTGATGACCTGCAAAACAGACACCGTGAGCTCGTCACTGAGAAGGGGGGGGGGTACCTCCTTGTGACCACCCTCCGGCGTGAGAATCAGACTAGATTGCTCTTGAATGTAAGTGTATATTAAGAGAAATTGCTAGAGCAGATATCAGATAATATATGGAGATATAAGATACGATATGATTCCGTTCCAAGGTGTTGGAGTATTTATAGCCGAAGGTAGGTTTCCAAGCAGGTACAGCCAGCTGTATAATATTCCTTTTCTACCAACTGTGGGCTACGCACGTGCCATGCTTGTGGTTGGTGGGTAGGCAGCGGCTGATAGTGACATGGCCGGCTGTGTACTATTCCTTTTCCACCAACTGCAGGCTATGTACGTGCCACGACAAGGGTTGGTGAGTAGGCAGCGGCTGATAGTGACATTTTGTACTAGAGCGTGCTCCTCGTCGTACTGTTGTCAGTGAGCTGTCACCCTGTGATTGGTTCATGGGCTGCTTTGGTCAGATCTTGTCTATTTTGTCCATACCTTGGCAGGTATAGTACAAAAGATCCTCCAGAAGCGTACGGACTGGCTCATTTGGGCGGGAGTATTCCCGCCTTGCTCATTCCTTCTTCAGGTGACATTACTGAATTATTGAGAGTTAGTGCCTTGTGCGTGTAGCCTTGTTATTAGTGCGGGTAGCCTTCCCTGATGGCTTGTATCCGCAGCTGCGGGAACAGGCGGGGTACTTCATCATTGGGAGGCTTTTCCTGCGGGAACAGCTGGCGTACTGCGCGTAAGGTCTTCATCTCTCTGAGCATGGTGGGTCCTGCAGAACCAGTTGGTCTTTGCGCAGACGTCCCTCTTCAAGGTGAGTCTTGCGGGTCCAACTGGGCCCTGCTGGGACCTACCTCTTCAGTAGGGGTGTAAACGGACTGAACCGCTCCTGAGCTACTCGGGAACGGTTTGCTAAAAGCTTGTATTCGAGCCAGATAAAACGAGCTCGACACTGAAAATAAGCTTGTTTATTAAGGGAGCCTAAGTATACTAGACGAGCACATATTATTTATATATTAAATATACATTCACATTGTAATACTTATTATTTATTTTTATAAATAAAAATGATAAAAGTAGGTAAATATATATATTATGCTATATATAAGAAATTTAATATTTTGTAAACATAAATGCATATAAATTAAAAGCTAATAACTTACAAACAAGTTGAGCTTTGAGTAAAACTCGAGCTTGAAAAACTACTCTCAGGCTGAGCTCGCTCTTTAGATAGAGTTCAAAACGAGTCGAGCTCGAGAGCTTCAGCTACCGTAAGTTAAAAAACTAGATCTATTGTAAAGTATCTAGAGCTAATAGTTATGCGATTGAATGCAGTACCCGCTTGGCGGAATGATGCAGCCAGGTGGTCACTACATGCAGCAGCAGCACCAACAAGCTTAACAAATGTCACCACAAGCACTCATGGCTGCGCGTTCATCCATGCTCTACAGCCAGCAGCAGTACTCATCTCTCCAGCAGCAGGCCGCCATTCACAGCCAGCTGGGAATGAATTCCGGAAGCGGGAATGGCGGTGGGGGAAGCAGTGGACTTCATATGTTACACGGTGATGGCACCGCTGCTAGTGGCAGCGGTGGCCACCTAGGCATAGGAGGGTTCCCGGACTTCTCCCGTAAGCAAGACATCGGGCTTTCTGGGCCCTCCTCTGAAGGCCGTGGCAGTGGCAGTGGTAGTGGTGACGATGGCGAGACGCTTTACTTGAAATCTGGTGATGAAGGTAACTGATGTTTTACTTGTTGGGAATCATATAATATGAAGTCTGGTAAGTTTTAGTTTCAGAAGTAGGTAAGAAGAGTAGAAACCTGGAAAAATAACTGGTTAAGATGTTATAAATGGATTTTCGGTGTTGTGTAACGCCTCAGAACTTGAATTTTACTGTTTGTGTGAACCATGAATCGTTAATCGTAGTTGTGTTTTGTTGTAGATTTGAATGTTACTGTTTGTATGAACCATGAAATGGTGATTTTCTAGAAAGTAATATGGAAAAATGGTTAATCATGCACAGCTTCCAATTTAAAACAAGTGATCAGCATGTTACAATCGTACGTGATATGCCTTTTACTTTAGTCATTCATAAACAGATTCATCCATTTGAAATATAGGGTTTTGGAACCTAATGTGGGTGTTTTTTCAAATTCAAATTTGACGTAGCTTTTGGCCGTAAATTTATAATTATGTTTATTGTTTTAGAGTAAGGGGTAAGATTTTGGGGTTGTAAATGAGTCGAGTTGTTTTCCGGTTAGTCGGATCATTTTATTAAATATTTAAATATTTAAATATTTAAATTAATTAGCTGAGTTTATACATGTTCGAACCTAAATATTGTGTAGCTCGTTTAATGATCGAGCTTGAATTGAACTTTCATTTTATGGAGCTTAAGTTTGGGAGTTCTTAACGAGGTTGTGATTTAAATTTTTAAAATTTTATTTGACTATTAAATATACGTATTTTCATTATATAAAAAGGTGTGATAATTATCATCAAATATTATAATTATAATATAATAATAATATAGTAATAATAATAATAATATATCAAAATAATAAAATAATTGATAAGTAATAGTTAAGTCTGAGCTTGAGTTTGACAATTGTTTATCTTATCTCTTCTGCAAGGTTCGTAACATGTCTTAGCCAGCTTGTTCAATTTTTTTATTTGTGTTAAAAATTTTCATTTTTTTCAGAATTGGTAGATACTAAATATAAACAAATTAAGATACTATCTCTATTTATTTATTTATTCAGGTTAATTAATTTTGAGTTATATTTTACATACAATAAAATTAGGCTGCAATTTTGGATTATATCTTATCTAAGATTTTAGCTTAATTTACACCTTTGTTATTATATAGAGAGAAAGAGAATGTGTTATCTATTATTATAATAAAAGACTACTTACTTGTACCACTTGTCACTCTCTTAGCTATTTTCATCTTTTTTTCAAAAAATATAAATTCAAGAAACATAAATTTGAATTTAGTCAACTCATTTACCATGTTTCCTAAAAATTCGAATTCTTTGTTTATTTTGAAAGCTACAATAATGATTTACTAGCTGTTTAAAAAAAATATTATATATCTTTTTTTTTCATAACTAAGATACCATTAGTTGTTTCATTTTTCATTATATATATTTTTATTGACTATATTTTGCTTAATATGCAAAGTTTAACATTTTCATTAAAATTACTTTATTTAAAATTCTAGAATTAAGAGAATTTTAGTTATACATCAAAACCATTATTAGTTTTAACTGAAACTTTGGAAACCTACAATTATGGTTTTCTTGCTAAAACTCTATTCATACGAATAATTATTAGTTTTAAACCTTAAAATCAAGTACTAATTTCTGTTTTTTCAGTATTAATACATATATAAGTGTGGAAACAATTATGGTTTACTAGGTGTTTAATATTTCAACAACTTTCCAAACGAAATTATCTAATCACACGGGATGTGTACCAAATTATAAAGATTCATTATTTGACACTTTTAACTAATATAAATGTGAGTGATTTGATTTTTCAATCTTCCCTAAATATAAATTAATAGATTATTTTAAGTAGATGTTTTTAAGGAAGAAACTAGGGTCTAATATGATAATCCATAATTACGGTTTTTTTATTTAATCTGGTCAACTCATTTATCATTATTGTTTCCTGTGATCTGATTTCTTTCATTATTTTGAAAGCTGCAATCATGATTTATAATTGTTTCAAATAATTATAGAGATGATATATCAACTTAATTAAATATCGCGACTTCTTTTTAAAATAATCACTAATCACACGGGATTAGTATGTAAAGTTTAAAACATTTTTAATCTAATATTTTCAAGTACCATATATAAGACACATCATGTAGTACTTTGCTAACTCATACAGTACAACATATTCATAACTATGGCAAACATGTTAGTATGTCTTTTTCACATTCCTACAAATTGCATTCCTTATCTAATACTTTTACTATTTCATATACTCCTTGATTATATGACTTTAAATTGTATTAAATTAAAAAATTTGAAATATTTCAATACAAGTCAGTTGGTGACATCAAAAGCTCAAACAACTTCCAAGTTCTACGAACTCTAAGGATGACTCTATCATCAAAGTTCGTGTAATCCGGTTTTGAGATAATCATGTTTGGGATAAACATGAGCAAATAACCTCAAAGGGCATGATATTAATTGATCAATAGGTATGATATGTTATGTGTCAGGGAAACATAATCGATGGGAGCATATTACAAAAAAAATTATATACAGATTTGAGAGATATATATCTGAAAATACGTGTTACATTTTAAAGAATATTTATACAGGTGACTGCAGTCCTACATACAAGCATGTGGATGAGGAAAAAAAGTCACTCTTTCTGAAGTCAACAATTACACCCTATGAAGAATTTGGTGGTGATTTATACGGATTCAAATTTCACAACATCGATGCACTTATTGGCAAGGTTACTAAAACGAACACCATTGTTTGTAAGTATTATGTTACATAATGATACTCTGTATTAAAATTCCGTTAGTATAATATTATTAAAAGTACCCAATTCAATAAAAAAAAGACTCAACATATATGTTTTTACTTGAAAGAACTTTTGTTCTCACATGGACATCTATATGTCACCTTGTCAAGAGTTACAAGCAAGCATATGTTAAAGATTTTGATTCTTGATAAACAAGGTAATCTAATCAATACAACTACAAATGTAGTGTACAAGGTAATTTTCTTATTTGTAAAATATTTGCTTAACGTTTCTTTGGTAATTACTGTAAATTTATTGTAAATTGTAATTGTATTAACAATATATAATAATTTCGTTGTTGACTGTATATTTCTTAATGTTTAAATTTTAAAATGGGTAAATTATGATTTGTTTCCCTATGCTTCGGAGCACTTTACAGGTTCCAGTCCGATTTTACGTGTTGCGTGCCACTAAAGCACAGGGAGGCAAATTATAATTTTTCATTTTAAAATTTTCATCAATTAGCCGTGTAATACACGGATCTCAAACTAGTAATTTATATACTAAAACTTGGGTTTTGATGTAAAGCTAGTGAATGAGTCAACTTATATTGACTTGTGCTCAGCTCGATCAACCGAACATGTTTTTTTTTTCTTCGAACAAGTTGTGAGTGAGAATCAGGCTTTTGGAACTAGTCCAAGTGATTGGTTTACTAGTATTTAAATTAAAATCAAAGTTATAGTGAACAGATTAAAAGTGAGATAGAAACAATATACTCATATTGTATATTTAGGCTAATTTATTGCATAAAAGTTGTGTTTAGTCATAGCAACTGCCTACATATTGACAAAATCTCTGGCATGACATCCAATGTGGATAGATTCACTGAACCGATAACTATTCCTTCGTAATTATCCTTTCCCTTTTTTCTTTTTAATTTAAGGGTTTTTTAAAAAAAATTATTTATCAACGAAGATAATAATAAAAGAATAAGTGGGGAGCATAAAAGAGTACAAGTGTAGTACGGAAATTAAAGAAACTTATACACCAACCAAATGTGGATCAACCAAATTTACTTTTCTTATTAGTAAATTTTTAATTGTTTTTTTCCTTTCTTGTGGCGGTTAATTTGTACCACCAAATATTAAAATGTAACCAAACTAAGACTAAAATTCTTATAGTTGTTGGTTTCCTTACACGTAGTATATTCCTTAACACGATGAAAAAACTTGAAATCAGACATAAAATTGGGACAAGTAATATCTGTTTATTTGGGTTTGGAACGAGTTTGAGATTAGTGTTGAACATTCCCATGAATTTAGGATGGTTTAAGAATTTTTATAATACATGATTACCTAATAACATTTACCCACTTACCCGTTTATATATTTTGAAAATCAACTTTCTATTGAACACGCAAACTACCAACCCCGCTAACAAAAAGCTAGCAGGATGGGATACACCTAAAAGACTAAAATTACATTACATGCAACTTTCATTCTTTCTAATCTATTTACATACATTTAGACCTATTCATAATCCATAAAAAGATAATGACTTTTATATCACCAAGAATACTTTGGATCTTTGTAGGTTTGTTAGTAAAGACCCAATCTTTCTGGGCCTTTCAAATGCACCAACACGCAACCATAATGATGGATTGGACAATCTTTATTTTCTTCTCGATTTTTGGAACATGTTTATAGACGTAAAAAGATATCATGAATTGAGAAGACGAAAATGAGAGGAATGTCACACCACGAGCTAATGCTTTGTCACATGACTGAGGTAACAAAACACGAAGTGAACATGTGATCAATAGACTATCCGCACACCATACAACAATTACACGTACCTTGTCCGGAGAGGATTTTCCTTCTTATTAAATTGTCGGTCGTCGGTAACAGATCTTGGAGAGCCTGCACCTGACATATTCACCTTTAAAGGAGCCCAAGAATTTCACTCTAAGATGTTTTTGGAGGGAAGATGAGTGATTTTATATAAAAGCTTTTTCAAAGATGCAACCGAAAATAACTCAGACACGTTACCAACCCACCCCCACTTGTCTTCTCCTCATTTGATCTGAAGTAAAACAATTTTTCAAACAACCCCATGAGCTCGTTGACAACAACCCCATCCGCCGAAAAATTCCTCCAATTCCACTTTAACAACAGGGTTCCATCCCTTTCTTTAGACATGTCGGCTACTATACAACCTTTAGAGACTTTCAACACGAACAAGTTAGGACACTGATTCTTTAAAGGTTTTCGCTGTAACCATACATCCTATAAAAACCGAACCTTATGCCCGTTCCCGACAACACCTCTAATCTCTTTTGTCAAAGATATATGAGATGCAATAAGAAAGTTGTCGATTTTTGTATACGTCCCCAAGTTCCATTAAGCCTTTTATTATAAGGTAGTTGCCATGTTGTAGGAGTACGATGGATAGCTTCAACGACGTGTCTCCAAAAACTCTCATTTTCCACTTGTTATCTCCACCACCATTGATGCTGCGTGTGTAGTAGTAGAAAAAGTGTTAGTTTATCTAAATGTTATGTTTCACACAAAGTCTAGTTTTAAATTTATAAAAAAAATAATGTTTATCTTAACTAGACCACACACAAATAGACAAGTGTACTTATCGTATATGCAGTATAGTATAGGTAAGAACCGAGTATTGATCCACAGGTACACTTGTTTGATTTTTACTACTAAATCGTTTTATTTATTTTAACCGAAAGTGAACATCATAATCGTTTTTGTTTAACAAGTAATTTTAAAATAAATTTAAATACACAAATAAAAAATGATATTTTTTTGGGTTTTTTATATTTTTATAGAGATGATCAAGCATAAAATTGTATTGTCTTGGTTAAAACTCCTCTTAACTTGGTTTAACAATTAATTGGTAAAGATGTGATATAAACTTACTTTCGTAATTAAATGTGAGAATAACATCTTATTTCAAAGTCATGTGATTCCATGATAATTAAAGAAAGAGATATGCATAACTTCATGATCTCTACTAAATACATCATTTTATGTAAGCAAGTGGCTTATATAAAGTATGTATAAGATAACTTACTTTCAAGATGAGACATTTACTTAATTTACTAAGTGAATTGTCCTTGATATTCTAGTGAAAATAACCTTTGTATTATATATGCTCAAAATACCAGTTGAGATTAGTTAAGTTGTAAAGGATCAACTTTAAATTAACAAGTATTAACCCACACAACTCTTGGATCGGTATAGAAGTTTGTAACACCCAAGAGTTGTTTAAAGTAGATTATGTTGCACAATCACTTGACAAGCAATTAACCAGTTTTAGTGGATTAACATCAACAATCTGTTTACACATCATTGTTAACATTACCATCTTAAAGATGATTAATTACTACTAATACTCAATTTGGTCCATGTTTATATTAGGGTTTATGTTTTTTAACCAAGCCCTTACAAGAATGGCGGTTCCCCGACTTATCATCAAGCTCGGTACTTGGTATCTATTTTAAAGTTTATATTATCCAACGCATCACAAGAGTTGCAGTTCCCCGGCTTATCGTCAAACTCGACACTTGGTGTATCTTTTTAACATCCTACTTTTGATAATAAAAAATAAAAGCAGTTTCGTTTACTTAAGGGTGTGTTTATATTTAGTTAAGATAATAAAGTGTGAGCTTGGACAAAGAAATATGGAATAAGGGATGGTGATGAGCCTTAGGTCCATGGGCTTAAGGGTATATAAACCCCTTAAACCTCCCTAAAACCCAAAAAACCCTCATTCTTATCTTCTAGCCTCCATAACACACTCAAAAACAAACACAAACATTCCATAATATCACGACCGAGATCCAACATCCAAACCAAGCTTATATCCTATTAGATATTTGATTATCAAGCAAGAAACAAGTCCATAGCTATATGAGAAGCTAACCCGTAGCTTAAAATACGTCAAGAGGTACGTTTTATGTATAAAGGTTTAGTTGTTAAGAACAGTATGTCCTAATACTTGGTACTAAGGCAAATCGGGTATTTTTATACCATAAAAATGTAAAAAAAGTGAACTTAATGGACTCGTTAGTATCTACAGTTCATGTAATAACCCTAGATCTAGCGTAAACGAGTTTGAAATTAATAAAGGTTTAAACTTTATTGCAAAGTAAGCTAGAACTTGGTCTAAGATAGAAATGAAAACGTTTAGACGATGATACAAAACTGAAAAATGATAACGGGTGTTAATATATGAGATAATAATGATGATAAAGGTGTTAATACCTTATAGTTGGTATATTCGAATGAAAAGCAAGCATTCGAATGGAAAGCATTCGATTAGAAAAGCAATGAAAGAAGGAAAAAAGTGTAGATACTATTTGAATCGAACAAAAGGGTCCATTCGAATAGAATGTCTAATTCCAACAGAGGGTGGGTTCATTCGAATAGAGGTTGATTCGAATGAAGGGAATAGAGGTTGATTCGAATGAAGGGTTCATTCGAATAGAGGGTTGATTCAAATGGAGGGTCTATTTGAATGGGAGTTTGATTCGAATTGATGTTTCATTCGAATAGAAGGTCCATTCGAATAGGATCTGTCATTCGAATAGAAGGTCCATTCGAATAGAATCTGCCATTCGAATAGAAGGCTCATTCGATTAGAAATGGTCATTCGATTAGAACTAAGAGTTCGATTAGATTAATCAAGACTTAGAATTTTCTGATGAACTTTTAGTAAATGACTGTTATTGAAAATAAAATTTTATGATTAACCCTAGTCAGGGGCTCTGCCCTTTCGACCCCGCTAGGGGCTGCCGCCCCTATAACCCCGCTGCCAGGGTTCTGTCCCAGACCCCCGTTCGTTGAGGGTTTTATCAATCTAGAAGTATGATATGGATAGGGTTACTACAAAAAAAAGCCATTCAGTGGGACACGTTTTTAATGACATTTAGCTTTTGTGTCACTAATTTAGGTTTTTAGTGGCACTTTGTTTGCTTACAATACATTTTTAGTGGCACTTAGTATTAGTGTCACTATTTATGATTTTAGTGGCACTTTGCGTATGCCACTAAAATCTATTGTCACAGGTTTTCAATGGCATTTAGCTTTTGTGTCACTAATTTAGGTTTTTAATTGCACTTTGCGTATGCCATCTTTGCTTATAACACATTTTTAGTGGAACTTAGTTTTAGTACCACTTTATGACAGTGTGCCACTAAAAATCTAGTGTCACACGTTTTCAATGGCATTTAGCTTTTGTGTTACTAATTTAGGTTTTAATGGCACTTTGCATATTTGCTTATAACACATTTTTAGTGGTACTTAGTTTTAGTGCCACTAATTTATGATTTTTAGTGGCACTTTGCGTATGCCACTAAAAATCTAGAGTCACACGTTTTCAATGACATTTTGCTTTTGTGTCACTAATTTAGGTTTTTAATGGCACTTTGTGTATGCCATCTTTGCTTAGCACGCATTTTTAGTGGCACATAGTTTTAGTGCGACAAATTTATGATCTTAGTGGTATTTTGTGTATGCCACTAAAAATCTAACGTATATTCTAAAAATCTTGCTTTTTAAAAAATAAATAAATTTGTTGTATACATACTTTATGTATATAGGAATCTGAGTTAATTAATTAATTAATCTTAAAAAAAAGGTTGCATAAAAGTTTAGCTTTGTGATGCCATTACCATAAAAAATACCATACCTTTTAGTAGTGTTTTTAATTATTTCTTCTTGTGCTATAAGTCCCAATCTAGATTTGTCAAACTAATTTGATTTGATTGCTTCATTTGACATTTTTCTCAAATTTATTGTAGTTTCAGTTTTCGGGTCGGTTCGGTTCTTAGGGATGCGCATGAAAGAAAAAATCCGAAAACCGAACCAAACCCGACCGAATCCGACCCGACCGAATGCATTCGGTTCGGTTTTGGTTCTGACTTTCGGGTAGGGTAGGTTCGGTTCTGACTTTCGGGTAGAGTCTGTTCGGTTCATGTGTTGATCATGTGCAGATTTAAAGCCATATGAACTGTTTGCGAATTAACGAAATAAACTGTCTCACAAGTTAATGTGAATGGCAGACTTTAGCTGCTGCTTCAATATAGATGCAACAGCCGATGAGGTAGCAATGCGGGCCCCAACAGCAACCGCAAACAGCCTTTACGGGACCTGGGCCGTTAACAAGAGTTCTTGGTGATGTTTTAGGTATTTGGAAATGTTTATTATACATGCCAGTCAAGATTTACTCAAGTATTCAGTTGGTTTGTAAACGAACCGAACAGAAACGATCAAACACGAGCATTTATAGGCTTCTAAACGAATTCGAACGAGACATGCTCATGTCCGTCTGTTTAACTTTAACCGAACAACGATCGAACACGAGTAATTAAACGAGCAAGGTTTTACAGTCCGTGTTCGTTCATTAAGACACTGAACGTGTTCATTCGTTAGGACAGATGAAAGAACATAACCAAGCGACACCAATTAAAATTAAACGTGAACATCAATATATTGTATCTAAAAAATATAAAAGGTAAAGAAATAAAATTAAATGCCTACTCATCATTTCTAAACCTTCGCTATGTAGATTCAATTATCTCATCAGATTAGCTTATCTCATCAGAATGTTCAATTTCGTCTCTGATTTCTAAACCTCCGGTATAATTGCTATCCAGATTCACTTATCTCATCAGGTAATTGCTCATCTGAATGTTCGATTTTGTTTATGATTTTCTCGATTTGTTGCTATTTGTTTGTTTCTGAACTGTTCGATTTAACTCTAATAGTGATTTGTGTATGACTGAGCTATTAGGTTATTTTTTCATAATTGAAGAAAGTTAGGTTAATTGTGATTAGCTTTACCTGTAACAGATATTTGTGTATGATTGAGCTGTTAGGTTATCGTTTATAGATATTTCGTTATGATTGAGCTATTAGGTTATCGTTTATAGAGATTTCGTTATGATTGAGCTGTTAGGTTATCGTTTATAGATATTTGTTTATGATTGAGCTGTTAGGTTATCGTTTATAGAGATTTGTTTATGATTGAGCTGTTAGGTTATCGTTTATTGAGATTTCGTTATGATTAAGCTGTTAGGTCATCGTTTTTAGAGATTTCGTTATGATTGAGCTGTTATCATTTATAGAGATTTCATTATGATTGAACTGTTAGGTTATCGTTTATAGAGATTTCTTTATGATTGAGCTGTTAGGTTATCATTTATAGAGATTTCTTTATGATTGAGCTGTTAGGTTATTGTTTATAGAGATTTGGTCAAACACGCTGTTTAATAATGAATATGATAGTAATGATATTTTTATTGCATGCTTTTTTGAATGGATAGTATGGGTAAACGCAATAGGCTACATATAATTTCTAGCGAGTTGGAAGAGACTATTGAAGAAAATGTTGTAGCAGAGCCACTTAACTCGCTTTCAAGAATCAAAATCCCGCTTCCAATTAATAGACTGAAATGAAAACTTTTAAAGATGTTATAGAGGGTTTATGGTCCAGAGTTGAAACTGGCTAACATAGGGCAAGGGTCCTGATGGGCAAGTATAAATAGAAGCAGCTCCTCTCACTGCCCCGTATAGGGTTTTGGGCCTCGTATTTCAAAAAAGTACTATTACTAAGGGAAAGCAACCCCCGGATATTGGCCTACCGGAAACTTCGAACTCTCACTCTCCTTCAGCCGATTCAGATTCAGATAATGAGCAAGGCGATCATCCCAATGAAATGAAAGGTGATCAATCAGATTCTGAAGAATGTCGGTCTACGAATGAACAAGGTATCGGTTAACCTAGTGATGTTCGTACTATTTGATCTAGAGAGAGGGTTTCCTATTAATTTGAATAAATAATTATTCATTGTTAAAATAATGTTAAGAATGCCAGATTCTGTGTACAGTAGTTTACGATTGATTCGGTTCAGTTATTTTTGTTTGGCTGTATCATATTTTTTTATTAATTAAAACCTGTTTAGGTGCTCCGAAAAATGTTAAGAGGTTATACCCAAAAGGCTCAAACATGGAAAATGAATAGTGGCCAAAGAATAGTTGTCACCTTTAACCAGTTTGGAAACCCATGGGGGATGAAGGTAATGAAATTGTTCAGTACCTTGGGAGACTTGTGAGGATGTCCGGTCATGTATCGATAGAATATTTTGATTGGAGAAAGGTTCCCGAGCAAAAGAAAGAAGACATGTATTCACTAGTTAAGGTATAGTCTTTTATCAAGCTTTATATGTAGTAACTCATTAAGTAAGAGGTATATGCTAATATATATAGTTTTTATTTGTAGTCCAAATTTGTTATTTATCCAAAAGAAACAGATGAGATTAATAAATGGATCTTTTATAGCATGGGGAAAAAATGGAGAACGTGGAAAGGTTCATTGAAGACACTCGCATATGATTCAAGCAAACCTGTTGATGAAATTGTGGCACAACAAATCAAGATTGACAATAGATTGGATCCAACTTAATTTAAAAAACTTGTTACTCGTTGATTCACTCCGGAATTTCAAGTAACAATGATCTATAACTTTGATATACAATATATATATAATTATTGAACTAGATTAAATAAATCTAATCGTGTATTAATTAACTATTTACCATAGAGTACATATGAAGCTAGAAGATCGAGCTGCTCAAAGATGAAGGAGCCTCATGTTATCGGGACAAAGTCGTTTGCTAGAATTATTCATGAAGAGGTATTATTTTAGCTATTTTGAATTAAATTATTGTCTTCTTTTTGTTTCTTGTTCCTAACTAAACTTCAAACACAATGGCATGCCATGAATAATAATGGTGTACACCCAACACGAGGAAAACTATATATAAAACTCACACTTGTAAAGATGGAACAATTGTTGATAAGGAAGCCGCTAAAGTTGTGGTAATGTATATTTATGTAGGGATGAGCTTGATAATTGGTACCGATACCGAATCTGTCGGATACGAAATACCACATCGAATTTCTCAGTTCGGTATCGCTATCGATTTCTATACATCCCAAAATTGTGTTAAATACTTTTAATCATGAAAAAGAAATTAACAGAAAATTTGATAAAAAAATCTAAATAAATGGTACTAATGTCATTACATTATGAAAGTCAGTGAAATGTTACATCTTTTCTAGTTTTTACCAATGTACTAAACTTGTGCAGCTAACATAGTGTCCTACAATGCAAAACATAAGAAATATTAGTATATTATTTTTGCAGCCAAAAGATTATTGAAAAACAAACATATATTTTGATTGCTAACAGGGGTGAAACGAGCTGATCTGAGCCCGAGCTGAACTCGCAAACTGACTCAAGATTGATAAGTGAACCTTGGGCTCGGGCTCATTTATTAACATTATACATTACTAGTTTGAAGGTATAAAAGTGATCAGTCTAATAACTTAGGAAAACCATCAATTTATAAACATTATGTGTGCTTCGGTCTTTTCAAAATTACTTACCTTTATTATTTTGTATTTAGGCTTCATTAAAAGCTATTGCAAGTGACTCTACAAGCACAACCGGGGATCTAGGTGATTTTTCAAACGATGACTACTCAAAAGGCCCGGAGAAAAGGGGACACGTTTGATTAGTTGGAAGGATGCCGACCGCAAAAAGTCAAGGTGATTCTTCAACAAAATCACAAAAAAATGATCAACTAATGACTGTTGTCAATGTTATGTTGAACATTATTCAAGAACATATTCCTAATGCAAACTTGTGTTCGGTTCTTAGCGATATGAACATAAAGGTACTCACATTCATAAATTATTGTTTATTATTTTTATTGTTACATATCTATATATTAACATTTTTTCTAATTTTTATGTTTTAGATACCGAGTACAATTTCTTCGGTTAACCAAGTATCATCTTCACGAAATAATAATGGTAATTTGTTTTATGTGATTTGTTTGTAACTCGAGGTGCAAATGCTAACCGGTTAACCGAACCAAAACCGGTGTTGGAGAAACCGGTTAGGGATTTTCACATAGGAACCATTTAAACGAAATCGGTTAACGAACACACACACACACACATATATATAAAATAAAAATATTTGCCTTGTTAGCCGGCTCGAGCTCGACAATGAAACTTGGGCTCGTTTATAGAACGAGCTTATTTTTAGGCTCGGGCTAGTTTAGCTTTTTCACAAGCTCGCAAGCATTGAGATGGTTGATTTTAATAGGTTATTATCGATTTTAGATTAATAATTAAGTATGCTACACAAGTTAGTGTCCATAATATTTACATATTGAAAAGTTTTTTTTTATTAGGCACCTTGCATGAAGATTGAAGATGGTGAAAGAGGTTAACAAGTGTGGTGAAGTTTTTAGTTTTTTATTCAAATATTTGTTATTTTCCTTTCTATATGATTGATATTTGACTTGACTTGAGAGTTATTAGACATATAATATGCATATGGAATGCGGTTGGTGTGTGTTTAGAATGCGATTGAACTTTTAGTTGTGGTAAAATATTAAAATTTCTATATTTAACGGTTGTATTTTTATTTTATGTTGGTAGACGGATAAAAATGCCACTGAAAGACCAAAATGTTATTAATGACAAACGGCGGAGATGATGTTACAGCGGAGATGAAAGTCCAAAATCTTCAGTGAAGATGGCACTGACAGCCGGCGGAGATGATGTTACAGTTGGAACAGTTGCCTCAACGGGATGAGCTACTGAACCAATACTGCAAACAGGCGTAGCCGCCTGGGTCATCGCCTCGGGTAGGTTGACCAAACCTACCGTCATGGGTCCAGAGCTGCTCCTCCCCGCTCCACTCTGGAATGCGGTTGCATCCACGCCTGCATGAAGACAATATATTTAAATATAATGGCGGAAAGGTATGCAGTTTAAGTAAATGAAGTTTAAACTTACGAGTCTTCTTGAGCTTGAAGGATCGGACAGGCGGGGACGAACCCGATGGAGCCGGCCTCTTCACGCCGGTCACCGTCGTTGTACTGGGCTGCCTGGAGGTGACAGCTGTCTCAACCTCCGGAACAGTGGTCTCACCACCACCAGGGTTCCCCGCCGCCTCTTCACTTTCGGTCTCCGACTCAGACCAGTTCCCCTGATCGGCAGTGGAGGCAACTTTCGCCTTGCCCTTCCCGCCAGCAGCCTTCTTTCTCGCGAAGAAAGGACCATCTGCGGATTCCTCATCAGAAGACAAAATTAGAGGAATTCCAGCAGAGGTTTGAGCATTGAGAGGGCGAGGGCTAAATAATCTTTTACCTGGCCGCGTGGCGCTCAGTATCTCGTGGCCTGGCGGGTAGGCCTCCACAAACCGATCCGCCGTCTGCTCAAGGATGGGCAACTCGTTCTCGTCAAGAGCACGAGTACCCAACCGAGCGGGACCACCGCTCTCCTGCGGCTGCAGAAGTGACTGCAAGTTGTTTCCCTCTGAAAATAAAAAGAAAGAAATAGTTAGAACAAAAACCCTAAATTAGCAAATAATATGAAGTATACCGTAAGGGACAGAGTTCAAACCGTATTCGAGGACGATGGGAATCTGTGGCGCCTCTGCCCCAGCATCCTTCCACACCCGGCTCATACCGAGCATCACCATCCCGGACTCCGCAAAGCGGTAAACCGGAGTCTGGATCCGGGAAATCTTGGAGAACCATTCCGCCTCCTGGTAGTTGGAGGCGTGAAGGCTGGGGAGTGCTCTCCCGTTCTTGAATGTCATCGCTATGGGGACGACACGGGCAGAGATGTAAAAGAACTCCCGCTTCCAAGACCGAGTACTGCGCTGGGTAGCACAGATCTTCAAACCCTTGATCCGGGTGACCAAGGTGTACCAGTCTTGGATGCACCTCCAGGAGTAGAAGGTCATCAGGCGGTCGATATGGGGCTCCACACCCAGAATGAGGCACACCCATTCAAAATGGCGGATCTTGGCGATCACCATTGGGTGTACCTCCGTCAGGTGCACACCGTGTCTCTCCAAAACACGGTATACAAACTTTGTCAATGGGAACCTGAGATTCCCATAGACGAAGAATGCAGCATATACCCCTATCTTGCCCTTGGGGGCATCGTACACCGTCTGGTGAGGCTCAGGAAACTCAGGCTCGAACGGCTCGAGCATGAACTTCCTGATGATGTACTGATAAAGCTCGATGGGAAGAGCACACTGGCATTCGCCGGCAGTGTTCTTATCGTCCTTATCAGACGTGGACGTCGGGTTCTCGGCGTACACGTCAGACTCCTCGGCGGTAGCTTCAAGATCATGAGCAGAAGACATGTTTTAGATGCAAAGAAGGAACGATTTCAAGAGAATGCTCGACAAAGGTTAGAGTATTCGCCGGAAATCGTTTAGAAGAAGAAGAGTGAAGTGAAGGTGTGGTTTAAGATGCACCCTCTCCCCCTTTATATACTCATCGCAATGAATGCGATGAATTTAATGCGGAGGAGAGAGGAAAACGCAGGTGCAATGAAACTATGACACGTGGAAAAAGCAAGCTGGCAACAGCTGTTGACAGGACGCGCGCCGTAAAGTTCGCACCCACGAGCCCGAAAACTCGCGCCCACGCGCCTGAAAAAGCGTCTGGAATGACCATATACTGTCACGTCGCCATAACTTCCTGCACATCCTGAAACTGTCAGAAGAAACCGTCGGACTACACTAACGTCCCTTCAAAAGTTTGGACTGTTCTTATCCTTTCACCAACTCTTCGAATTTCAAAAATATTCAAAAAAGATTCAAAGATTCAAAAATAAGAGGGAATATACCCCCTTACCTTGGTACCCAAGAAACCGTAAGACAAGTGCGAGTACAGTGTCAAGGCAAAACCCTTCACATACCTAGCACCTGCAGGGAATTGAAGCCAAGAATGCCTTGGAAGTAAAGAAACTATAAGACAAGTGCGGGTACAGTGTCAAGGCGAAACCCTTCACATACTTAGCATTTGCAGGGAATTGAAACCAAGAAGGATCTTCTGGACCGTGCTTGCGGAAAGGGAAATAGCACCTCCGCATATCGGAAACGTTGAGAACTAGCTTGTTTGAAACTTCAAGGCGGAATTGGTGGTTTAACATAACTGATCACTATGTCCGAAACTACCAAAACCTCGTGAAGAATCTATGCAAGCGAAACTCAACGCTCCCGATGTGCGAAGGGGTTAAACACCTACCCGCATCACAACCAAAGATCAGGCAGAAAAGTCAGGAATTTCTGCGAGTGACATTAGGAAAACCGCGGGAGGAATCCCCATGGAAAACCTTAAAACTAAAAACCCTTTTCAAAACCCCTTGCTTAAGTCCAAAAGTTCACCTCACTTATTAACAATTCATGAGAAGAACATTAGACTGGGGGGACTTGAAGAGGTAGGTCCCAGCAGAGCCCAGTTTGACCCGCAAGACTCACCTTGAAGAGGGACGTCTGCGCAAGGACCAACTGGTTCCGCAGGATCCACCATGCTCAGAGATGAAAACCTTACGCGCAGTACGCCAGCTGTTCCCGCAGGAAAAGCCTCTCAATGGTGAAGTACCCCGCCTTTTCCCGCAGCTGCGGATACAAGCCATCAGGGAAGGCTACCCGCACTAATAGCAAGGCTACACGCACAAGGCACTAACTCAATAATTCAGTAATGTCACCTGAAGGAATGAGCAAGGCAGGAATACTCCCGCCCAAATGAGCCAGTCCGTACGCTTCTGGAAGATCTTTTGTACTATACCTGCCAAGGTATGGACAAAATAGACAAGATCTGACCAAAGCAGCCCATGAACCAATCACAGGGTGACAGCTCACCGACAACAGTACGAGGAGGAACATGCTCTGGTACAAAATGTCACTATCAGCCGCTGCCTACTCACCAACCCTTGTCGTGGCACGTACATAGCCTGCAGTTGGTGGAAAAGGAATAGTACACAGCCGGCCATGTCACTATCAGCCGCTGCCTACCCACCAACCACCAGCATGGCACGTGCGTAGCCCACAGTGGGTAGAAAAGGAATACTATACAGCTGGCTGTACCTGCTTGGAAACCTACCTTCGGCTATAAATACTCCAACACCTTGGAACGGTATCTGGTATCTTATCTTCTCTAGCAATCTCTCTCAATATATACACTTATATTCAGAGCAATCTAGTCTGATTCTCACGCCGGAGGGTGGTCACAAGGAGGAACCCCCCCCCCCTTCTCAGTGACGATCTCACGGTGTCTGTTTTGCAGGTCATTAGAAGAATAACCATCTTTGCCGGACCTAACCCTCGTGGGAAACATCTACTTAACCCCCAGATTATCCGTAATCTGCCTGGGGTCACTTAGTGTTTCTTCAATATGTAACGAAAAGTAGTAAACTGTGGTTTTCATCTCTGTGGTTTTTTCAAATATGCGGTTTTAGTCTAACAGTTTTAAATCCGCGATTTTCGTCCCTGTAATTTCATTTAACTTGCAATTAAACCCGACCCCACTAACCCCGTTAAGTTTGATCGTTAATTCATCGATGAGCTCCCTCATGTGAGGGGCAGTTTTGTCTCTTTTCTCCACAAATATACCCCAAGCCTAATTCGCAAGCCCATTCGCGTGAGTGGATTAGGTACATTTTGGGAAAAAAAGGACAAAAATGCCCCTCACGTGAGGGCCACGATGATGGGTTCAACGATTAGACTTAACGGGGTTAGTGAGGTCCGGTTTAATTGCAAGTGAAATGAAACCACATGGACGAAAATCGCAGATTAAAAACTATTTGACTAAAACTGCATATTTGGATAAGCCATGGGACGAAAACCACAATTTTGCGGAGGTGGATTTAAAATATTAACCACAAAATTTCTTCTTTATTTGTGTTTCGGGCATATTTACTTAGGCTAAGAGGTATACACAATTATCTATCATTCGCCACATCAGCGTCACGTCAGCTTTCTCCATCACCCTTCACCACCCTTCAACCAAGGAAATATACCACTCACCCTCATTCTCCATTTCCTATATTTTTTTTGTATTTAATACAATTTTTATATTTAAAATATATATTTGAAATTATAATAATTAAAAAAATAAATTAAAATTCATCAATTTAAAAAGTGAAAACGATTACACTAATTAAAAAAATACAAACCATAAACTAAAAAACTAATAAAAAGTAAACATAAAAAACTAAAAACTAAACTAAAAAACTAGAAAGTTAAGTTACATTTTTGGCTAAATTTTTGTTTTTATGCAAACACCAATTCGAGCTCTTTTCCTTGAAGATGGCTAAGAAATCGTGTTAAAATGTCGAAATATTTCCGCTCGGCCTCGTCTTTCCGCATGACCTCCATTAAATGAAGCTTTTCCCGTTCTATCTTGGTCGTCTCTTCGCTTATTTTTTGCCTCATTTTAATCTTTTCAATTTGCAACTCTTTATAACTTGTAAACTCATCCTTTATAAAATTCAACTTCGGGTCATCATTCAGACTCGTTTTTCGTTTTACCTTTGCGTTATCCCTCCCAATCGGACGTTCCGGTTCAGCCGGATCGTCATCACTAAAATCCATATTAATATAAAGGTTACAACGGGCATCCGAACCACCCACCCGCACTAAGTCTCCATGTTCGGACGTTTTTGTTCGCTTCACCAACTCAACCTCGTTCGGCACCGAATGCCACTTCACACAAAGTCGGACAATTTCCCAAACTTGTGGGTAGGGAAAGACATGCTTATGTTTGGCAACATACCGATCGTTTGCAACTTGTAAATATCGACGTCATTACTACCACTCATTGGATTATCTTTAGGGTTGTTGTAGAGATTGTTAAACCATCCCACCTTTTTATTCATCTCCCTCCATTTTCCGTCTATGGAACCATGTCTCCGATGCGTCGGGACTTGTAAAATTTCATGACATTTGAGCGTGAAGGCCTTCCAAAAACTTGGTCCCGTTTGAACATTACCTAATAACATATAAATAAAATGTAAAACAGATATTTAAAAAATTGACATCTTTAAAAAAATCATAAAATTGTAAACAATACCCTTTGAAGGATTCTCGCTTTCGTTAACCCAAGCTCTTGCCAATGCGACTTCTTAGGTAGTGTTCCACATGTTAACCCTCTCTCGACCCGGATGTTCAACGGTTTCGGGTTGGGTTTCCGGAACCACATCTTGAGCATCGTCATCGGTATGAATGGCTTGAGTTGAATTGCCTTGTCGTTTGAGGTATTCGTTATACTTGATCCATTTGTCAAAAGTACAGCCGCACCTTACGTTACCTCTGGGTTAAAGTTGGGATCCGTTTTAGGTTAAAATGTGTTTGAAATTAGTAGAATATGGAAGAGAAGAATGGTAAAAATATGTTAAAATGGTTTGAAATAGGTTAATATAATTAATATATATAATAAAAACGATTTTTTTAATAAATTAGCCATGGCCCAACGATACTACGGGGCCACCAAAAAAGCTGCTGACGTGCAGTGGCCTCAGGTCACACGTGAGTAGGGATGGCAACGGGCCGGGTATTGGTAATCTCATGCCCGTACCCGTTTATAAAACCGTGTCCCATACCTGGGCCATTACCCGTTGGGTATTTATCTAGTAATTACCCGTCGGGTATCGGGCATACCACCGGGTATCGGGTATACCAGTTGGGACTTTAA
Organism: Bidens hawaiensis; assembly: GCF_021521415.1. Lineage (NCBI taxonomy): Eukaryota > Viridiplantae > Streptophyta > Magnoliopsida > Asterales > Asteraceae > Bidens > Bidens hawaiensis. The sequence goes on along the minus strand of NW_027505461.1, from coordinate 42,111 downwards.
AGTACATTTTTTTAACCATTATAATTAATTTATACCTTTTATTCATACAACAATTATTACAAATTTAAATATAATGCACTCGATATATAGAAACGTGACAATAAATAAAATATACCATTATAATTTATATATATATATATATATATATGTATGCTTCACAACCTATAAAATACAATGAATTTTTCGGGTATATAATTCGGGCATATGGTTCAGGTAAACGGGTATATGATTTCGGGTAATCGAGCCGGGTATCATCTAATCCCATACCCGGCCCGTACCCGCGAACATTTTTAAATCCGAATCCCATACCCATCGGGTTTCGGATATACCCGTCCCATTTGTTTTGGGTTTCGGGTATACCTGTCAGACTCGGGCTTTTTTGCCATCCCTACACATGAGACCAGTGGGGGTGGGGTGGGGGGGGCATGTTCCAAGTGAGATCGGTGAGGGGTGGCTGACACCTAGGACCTGTGAAGGGGTCACTACCCATACCCCTCAGCCTTAGTGTCAAACTAGCTAACTATAAAAGGTTAATGGGCTTGGGAAAACGAGTTGGGCTGATCTTATTTCAAAGGCCCAACTGTAAAATATTTGCAACCTAATTTATTATTTCCGTTACATATCTGTAGGAAAAGAATTTTGAAGATTTCTCTCGCTGATATTAAATCAGCAACAAGGGACTTTTCAGAGACATACAATATTGCATTTTGGGATGATAATGATGACTATACTTTGTACAGAGCAGAGCTTAACCACTCTGATAAAAATAATTCTTTATTTACAGAGGGGAATAACAGGGAACATCCAAAGGTAGTTATAAAACGATACCCTACTGGAAATATGGTCTATGGAGAAGAAGCATTTTTTACAGAAATTGAAGCGCTTAGCAGTGTAAAGCATCCCAACATAGTCACTTTACTTGGATTTTGTCTTGAAGGTTCTGAGATGATCCTTGTCATTGAAAATGTGTCTAATGGATACCTCTTTGATTATTTTAAAAATGCCAATGATATGCGTTTTTTAACATGGGAAAACGTTTGAAAATCTGCATTGATGTTGCACATGCATTGAAGTATCTTCACTATTGGATGGAAGACCAAAAGGTGATAATTCACCGTGATATAAATAGCAAAAGCATCGTGTTGGACGAAAGCTGGAGGGCAAAGATTGTTGACTTTTGGTGGTCCATATTCCTGCCACCAAATCAAGAAGATGAAGCACTCTATATCAATTGGATTGGCAGACCTTACAGCGTAGATCCAAAATATAAGAAGACTGGCAAGTTAAAAAGAGAATCAGATGTTTATAGTTTTGGAGTAGTCTTGTTTGAAATACTAGGTGGGAGGTTAGCAAATGACCCGATTTACAACAAAGGGAGAGCCCATGCGGCAAGAAAAAGCTTCAGCAAAGGAACGCTAGAGGACATGATGGATCCTCTAATGAAAGAAGAAACTAGTGAAAGCAATTATTTTGTTCTAAATAGAGGTCCCAACAGGAATTCTTTACACACATTTATTGAAATTGCACAGCAATGTGTGTTAGAAACTCAAGACCAACGTCCAACAATGAAAGTCGTGGTCGAGGAACTTGAGAAAGCGTTATATTTACAAGTAAGTTGTTTTTCTAACTTCATCTTATCGATGCCTACAAGTAATCATGTTGTGATTTACTATAACATAAAAAAAAGTAAAATGCTTGGACATTATATTACATTTGACAAAACATAAATTGTTAGGTTTGCCTTGTTAAAATTCTTTCCACTTTCTAATGTATTGTGTATTCTGGGTAAAGTTAAAGTAAAAAGAGAAACAAAAATGAGGAGTGTAAGAAGGATTTGTGATCACATAACAAAATTTATTAAAAATAAATTTAAAAATAATAATAAAAAAATAATAACTCAAAATATAAATAAAAAACGAAAAAAATTTATAAATAAAATGTTTCCGCCATCATTCCCGTTCAAAATAAATAAAAAAACGACGAAAAGACACAATGACGAGATCAAAGACACAATGATGAAAATGAACAAAATACACAAGTACAACTAAAAAAGACACAATAGATCGCAAAATATAACACAGTGCCGAACAAAATATAACACCATGTTGTGTAATACAACACAATATAAAGAAAAAAAGACGCAATGTCAAGGAAAAAAGACATAACCAATGACGAAAATAAACACAAAACAAAATGATAAACAAAAAGACACAACGACTTTTTTCACTTACCATTGTGTTTTGTTACGAGAACGAGATAGGCGGTGGAAACATTTTTGTGTTTTTACATTTTTCGTTTTTTTATTAAATTTTGCGTTATGATTTTTTATTTATTTTTTCAAAAAAAAATTGAGGGTTTTTTTTACAGCTAAAAATCCTTCTCATTTTTGTTCCCCCGTGTATAACTTTACCCCGTGTATTCAACCTGTCAAGTTTACATTTATATATTGGGATATTGGTTGTTAATACTTCTAATGTTTGCTCATTGGTAGATAACACTCTCAAGTAACGTTTTATCTCCCACCGCTCCCAATTTGTAATTTGTTTTCTTCTATCACTCCTCAACTTAATGGGACCTAACTTTGTTATTTTTTTTTTTGAACATGTTTTTTTTGATTTGGCATATTTGTAATTTCAAACCCATTATTATAACATACTATTAGTGAAATTAAAATGCCTAATAAGTAATAACCATAAAGTCAAGTCAACAGCCACCACCACCACACCACACCTCTTTAACCACCGCCAAAACCCCTTCCCACCACCATGTTCATCCCCTTCAATCACCGACGGAACCCACAACCACAATGATTATCTTCTTTGTCAGCCACGATAACTTTTAGTGTTTCCCCCTTCATCTCTTTTGTCCATGTTACAAATAAAAACCGTAATCAATGAAACTAAAAAGGAGACCTTGGAAGAACCCAAACAACTGGCCAGTTGAAAATGATGGGTGGCTAATCTCGTACAAGAAAAGCAATTTCATCACGTTGTATACACCTGTCAGGCATGAATTCACCAAAAATCGGTTTTCTCGTCGATAACAAAGGGTACCACGATTCCCATTCATTGAATTACGCGTGATTCCGGGTGATTCATTTCTTATTTGCTATTCTCGTTCATCGAATAACGTATGATAACGGCCGCAGGCGTTGGCCGGAGAAGTGATGTGAGGTGACCGTTGGCCGTAGACTGGTCGGCGTTAAATGTAAAATAGATAGATGGCTTTATTAGATTTTTTATTTTTAATAGTATATTTTAAAATGTTAATTATTGGTTTTTAATATATAACATGCCACATCAGATAAATCGTGTTACGCCAGAAAAAAAAAAAACTAACGGAGTTAGGTCCCGTTAGGTTGAAGAGTGACCGAAGAAAACAAGTTATAAGCTGGAAATGGTGGGAGAAAAAAAGTTACTTAAAAGTGTTATCAACAAATGCGTAAAAGTTGGGAGTATTAAAAACCAATATCCCCCTATATTCTAATTAACACTAGAGAAAATTTAAGTACGAATCCTGCCTTTAGACTATGATTTATGACTTCGTTGAAATGCTACTATGAAATTGACAAAAAGGAATATGATAATAGTCAAAATTAAAAACTTTTAGATAACAGTGCAAATATAATGCATTAGGGACTTTATCATGCATATTAAAATCATATTTTTCATTGTTTCACCAACTTATTTATCATATTTATGATAATATCACCAACTTATTTAGTTTTTATCACTACTTCATAGTTTCTCTGTTTGAAGTCTACTGACAAAGCCATCTCATCAAAAACTATTTCACCAATTTTTCATTGTTTATTATAAAAACATTATTTTCTTTTAGCATTCACCAGGGTAAATATACTTTTTAACTCTTTGCTAGTCTTCATTTTTTATTTTAACAAGTTCTGGTTTAATATTTGTGTCTTATGGTCGACAGAAAAACAACAAGGACAACCCGAGAATTCCACTTGAAGACATAAAATTGGCAACACAAAACTTCCATGATGACAATTGTATTGGTGGAGAAGGATTTGAGAAAGTCTATGAAGGAAACCTTCAAGATGGTGATGACTTTAATATTGTTGCTACAAAGCGATTAGATACACGGCTTGGTCAAAAGGAAAAACAATTCCTGAGTGAGCTCCAAATTCTTTGGGAGTATAAGCACGAGAATGTCATTGGCCTTGTAGGCTACTGTAACGAACAGGACGAAAAGGTCATTGTTTATGAGTATGCATCCAGAAGAAGTCTTGATAGGTATCTGGATGACACTACTCTAACATGGACGAAACGACTTGATATATGCATCGATGTCGCAAGCGCATTGGATTTCATTCATGGTGGAGTTGGAAAACAAACAAGGGTAATACATGGAGACATCAAAACTGCAAACATTCAACTAAACCATGATTGGAAAGCAAAACTTGCAGGTTTTGGGCTTTCTTTAATAAGCCCAATAACTAAGGAAACTGAGTATTTCATCGATTATGCATGTGGCACACCTGGATACGTGGACCCACTTTACCAAAAATTAGGATTCCTGACCATGGAATCTGATATTTATTCATTTGGTGTGGTTTTATTTGAGATCTTGTGCGGTAGATCAACAGTTGTTGTACAAGAACATGAAGGTCACTATCTACCAGAGTTCATTAGTAACAAATTTGAAGAAGGAAAGCATGATGAAGTGGTGTTTAAGCAAATAAGGGAACAGATCCAGCCAAAATCATTGGCTATATTTCAAGAGATTGCTCACCAATGCTTACATCATGTAAGAGAAAAACGACCAACAACAAAAACAGTTATAACGCAACTTAAAAAGGCATTGGAAGTTCAAGTAAGTTTTAAATGCCTTATTATAATTAATAACTTCAATTTTTGCTCACCATAAAAAGTTATTTATGCTATTAATCTATTAAGACAAGATGAAGCATACACATTGAGAACTGTAGATGCTTATGAAATAATTGATGACCGAATAAATATATATAGTTATTTTGACAAAAAAAAAAGCACATGCTAATGTACAGGTGTATTGAACTTATAGAGTTTAGTATTGCATTTATAAGTCACTGTTTTCTGATCAATCCTTTCTACTTGATACACAGAACATGGCATCAACAATGACCAAGTTTGCTCACTTAAAAATCCCACTTAAAGACGTAGTAAAGGCCACAAACAACTTTAATCATGATGACATCATCGGACACGGTGGATTTAGTACCACATATAAAGGACGACTCTTGCAATCTGGAAAGTTGATGAAGATTGCTGCACAGAGGTTTGATTGTAAGAACGTGGAAGGAGAACTTGATTTTTTAAGGGAAATTTCAGTGCTTACTGATCTCAAGCATACAAATCTGATCTCTATTGTTGGGTTTTGTGACGAGGAAGACGAGAAGATCATTGTAACCATGTATGAGGCCAACGGAAGTGTTGGGCAGCATCTAGGCAACCCGAACCTCACATGGACGCAAAGATTGAGAATATGTTTAGGGGTGGCTCGTGTGTTGAGTTACCTTCATTATTCCAAGGGACGCGATTATGCTATTATACACTGTAACATCAATAGCGACACAATTTTATTAGACGGGAACTGGGAAGCCAAGTTATCCGGTTTCGAAACTTCCATCAAAAAATCAGTACGCAAAAAGGACCAGGTCTGCCCTTGTGAACCTATTGGCACAATCGGGTGTATGGACCCAGCTATTGAAACGACGGGAGGTGTGACCCACAAGTCGGATATCTACTCATTCGGAGTCGTTTTATTTGAAATCTTGTGCGGGAGGAAAGCATGTGTTCAGAATGATGCGAAAAGTTTTCTAGCTCCATTGGCCAAGTATCATTATGAAAACAAAACCTTGCAGGATATAATATATCCTGATCTACAACAGAATCTGATGTCCCCACAGTCACTTCTCAAGTACTCAAACATAGCATATTCTTGCATAAATGAGGATCAAGCAAACCGCCCGAATACAGACTATATTGTTGATGAACTTGAGAAAGCACTGGAACTTCAGTTGCGCCGTGAAAATATTGTAAGATCTCTTTTATTTATATTATTATCGATTTTCTTTTGCTTTTATCATTCTTGCATAGCAATTTTCCTTTTGTTGATATTACTTTATTTCCTATTGTATTTAGAAGCAAGTAATACATAGGAATGGTAAAAGAATCCAAACACGACACAAAAATCCTGAACATTCATAATGGGATATGAAAACGACATTCAGATATAAAACTCGGTTATAATTTCTGTGTTTTGGGAGGGGTATGGTATTCTGTGCCCTCTGATCACCTGAACTCGTCTACTTGGATAAAAAGCGAATATCTAATATGATCTTAAAAAATATATTAATTTCAAAATTGAATATATAAAAAAAGCATAGCATTGTTCCAATTTAGCTCAATATTTGATACTTTAATTTGATTACTTAGGTGAGTTTAAGATTGGATGGTGGGTAATAGGCACACCATGGTATGTCTATGTACTCGATAGGTGATGGGTACTCCATGTGTATGACACCGCATGTGAGTGACTGGTTTATAATTGATCGAGTGTGAATTTTGATATTATCTATCACCATGACATGACGAAGACCACCTACTAACACATTGATTTAGTTTTCTTTTAGATTATCATTTTATCTGCCAAACTATCCTTAGTTTAATATGGTTTAAGTAAATTGAAATTTATGTGATTGGGCCTTATTTATTACTTAGCGGCTAACTATAAAAGGTTTATGGGCCTTGTCATGTATTTGCAGGGAAACAAATTGGAACACTTGAAGATTCCTCTCAATGATATTATTTTAGCAACCGATAATTTCTCAGACACATGCAGAACTACAGTTAGCCGTTATTATACCTGGTATAGAGGAGAACCCCACTGCTATGATAAAGAAACACCTCCATCCATAGAAGGGGAAAATAAAGGTGAACTGTCCAAGAAACACAGCAGTACTGTACTTATAAGACGCATCCGTCCTAGAGATGACGAGCTAAGAGAAGAAGTGTTCTATACAGAGATTGAAACGCTTACCAGTGTCAAGCATCGCAACATTGTCAGTCTACTTGGATTTTGCATTGAAGGTTCTGAGCTGATCATTGTCACTGACAATGTGTCAAATAAAAAGCTTTCTGATTATTTGAAAAACGACAACCACAAGCGTATTTTGACATGGGAGAAACGCTTGAAAATTTGCATTGATGTTGCACGATCATTGAATTACCTTCACTTCGGGATCAAAGACCAAAGGATGGTAATAACCCGTTGTTTAAAAATCTACGACATTCAGTTGGACATGATTTTGGGGGCAAAGATCGATTCGTTTGTGTTCTCCGTGTTGATACCTCCAAATCAAGAAGATGAAGATCTCTTTCTCAATATGCCTAGTGACACATGGTACGGTAACAAGTACTACCTAGATCCAGAATATGTGAAGAGTGGTAAGTTAAAAAGAGAATCGGACGTTTATAGTTTTGGAGTAATTTTGTTTGAAGTTCTATGTGGGAGGTTAGCCAATGATCCCATTTACCAGAAAGAGAGTAACAAAGGGTTGGCCCATGTAGCAAGACGAAGCTTCCACTCAGGAACAATAGAGGAGATGATAGATCCTATAATAAAAGAAGAAGCTGGTGAAAACAATTTTGTTCTAAATAAAGGACTCAACAAGGATTCTTTGAACACGTTTATTGAGATTGCACATAAGTGTGTGGCAGAAACTCAAGATCAGCGTCCAACAATGAAAGTTGTTTTGGAAGAACTTGAGAAAGCACTATTCTTTGAAGTAAGTCAATGTTCTGCAACATTAATTTATTTGAACAAATGTAAAATGCTTGTTGATATTAGATTAAAATAATAAAATACAAACTGAATTTAACATTTGTACTTTAACCATTATGGTTAATATTGAAAAACCGCTCTTCAGTTTTTAACAAGTTACTGTTTTCTATAAGCATTCATCAACTTTTGAATATATAAAATACTATTTTAATCATCCATTCGTATTTTAATAGTGTGTTGTTATGTTTCTCGTGGTTGATAAGAAAACAAGAAGGACAACCTGAGAATTCCACTTGAAGACATAAAACTGGCCACACGAAACTTCCATAATGACACTTGTATTGGCGAAGGAGGATTTGGGAAAATCTATAAAGGAAACCTTCAAGATGGTGATGGGTTTAATACCGTTGTTGCAAAACGATTGGATACGAGGTTTGGTCAAGTGGATAAACAATTCTTGAGTGAGCTACAAATTCTTTGGGAGTATAAGCATGAGAATGTCATTGGTCTTGTAGGCTACTGTGATGAACTGGAAGAAAAAATCATTGTTTATGAGTATGCGCCTACAGGAAGTCTTGATAGGTATTTGAACGATGCTTCTCTGACATGGATTAAACGACTTAACATATGCATCGATGTTGCAAGGGTGTTGGATTTCATTCATGGAGGAGTCAGAAAACAAACAAAGGTGATACATGGGGACATCAAAACTACTAACATTCTACTAAACCATGATTGGAAAGCAAAACTCTCAGGTTTTGGGCTTTCATTAATAAGCCCAATAACTCATGATATAGAGTATGTCATCGATTATGCATGTGGCACACTGGGATACGTGGACCCACTTTACAAAGAATCAGGTTACTTAACGATTGAGTCTGATGTTTATTCATTTGGTGTGGTTATGTTTGAGATTTTGTCTGGGAGATCTACATTTGCAATTCACGAACATGAGGGCCACCATCTACCGGAGTTCATAAAAAACAGATTTGAAGAAGGAAAGCATACAAAGGTGGTGTTCGAGCAAATAAGGGAGCAGATTGTGCCTGAATCATTGGCTACGTTTCAAGAGATTGCATATCAGTGCCTACATGTTGAAAGAGAAAAACGACCGACAACAAAAGAAGTTTTAATGCAACTTAAGATGGCTTTGGAATTCCAAGTGAGTAATTATTTAGTTTTACCAAAGTAGTGTTCCTTTGAATGCATTAATATAAACCAAAACTTTTAACTTCTTTAATGACATAAAACTATATGTTTTAATCTTTTAAACAAATGGTGAGTCAAAAGATGTCAAAACAAGAGTGGGTCTATCACATTCTTATCTTTTAAGTTTAAATTGTTTAGTATAATTTATGCAATATTATTAAAAACAGATTCATCAAAAGTTTTCTTTGTACAATTCTCATTTATACCCGTTGAAAAGGTTTGTTATGCTATGAAGGTACCTACAAAACCGGAGGTGAATGAGCAATCAGTAATTAACGTAGAAGAAACGATTTTTGCTAATAATATTGATCAGCCCAACCCGTATACGAATGAATCAGATAAATGTCTTGATATTTCTAAAAGCCAAAAGGAGGTGGAGGATTATGTGCATGCCAATAGGTCTCCAGCAAAAGAGATCTTCATGAATTGGACAAGCCGACAAAGGGAATATTTTGTAGTTCTTTGTCGAGACCTAGAAATCAATCCGGAAGACATGGATGACGAAGAAGAGGTAGCCTCTTAAAAGGATGGTTTTGCTTAACTTTGGAAGACGTAGTTTTTGTAACGAGAATTTCTTATGTTTAAACTCATGTTGTTTTTCAAATTGTTTGAGCTTGCTTTGTTTTTGTTTTGACTCATGCTTACAAAATGGCCTTGGATGTTTGACTCTACTGCATCATGTATTTATGTATATATACTTCTGTGTTTTCCTGATCATGATATGCTAAAAGGTATGTAACCGCATGCAGATTTCGTCTAAATTTGTTTTGTTAAATGTTAAAACTTGAAACTGAAATAGATTTATACATAATTGAGTCACCTGCTTAATAGTTTAAGGTGGCAAAGCTTATAAAATATTGTAAAATTAACTTACAAGAAGCCTCCACATATATCATCCTTTACAAAAATGGATTATTCATATAAACAATTCCAATAATTCAAAAGTATATAACATCCATTCTTTATATCATTGTCAACTCATGATCAAAGTATGTTGTGTGTTGTATTTTTATGTTAAATGTTGACAATGATATAAAGAATGGATGTAAAGAATGATATAAAGAATGGATGTCAATGATAATGTGTGTTGATCATGAGTTGACAATGATATAAAGAATGGATGTTGCTAGTGTTTTTAGTAACAAAATCCTTAGGACGAAAACATATCATAGAGCCTCACGCTTTTAAAAGCAGACAACTGAAGTGGTTCTGAAGTTTTGTGTATGAGCTACAACCAAGGCCGGCCATGGCATATGGCAGGGTAGTCGACAGCCATAGGCCCGACTACCCGTTAGGCCCGGATTTTTTTTTTAAATTATATATATTTTTAAGAAAAAGCTATATCTATACTTGGTGTTTTAACAAAATTACATAATAACCAATTTGGTCTACTGGCAAAGGTGTATGACTCTCAATTAAAATGTTGTGGGTTCTTGCCTCATTTAAGACATGTTTTAGCCTATTTTTACACATTAGTTTTTAAACAACCCAAACCATAACCAAGGAAGCCAATTTTAAAATTAAATTGTTTAAACAAAAAAAAAATACTCTGTTTACTTTAGACTCAAAATATTTTTCGCCTTCGGCCCAAATTATTTTTTCAGTTTTCGGAGCCGGCCCAGGCTACAACTATGAAAATCATAAACCTATGTTCAAAAGAACAAATTTCATTAGGTAAGACAGTCAAAACACAAAACCATATTCATCGAATAACATCATGTCATCATATAGAATCTAGGCCAGTGTCTAAGTGTCTAAGAGGCGCATGAAACATAAAAGTTATAGTTGACAAAATTCAAAACAGAAAAATGATAACCTAAACCGCTAAACCGAAAACATCTATTCTTCTTGAGCAGAATCACCACTCTGCTTGTTGTCCAAAACACAATCAAACATCATTAATAACCTTATTCTGTTATAAAAGACTAATTTCCAAACAGCCAAAAAAATGCTCACTGCTTTATTTAAACCAAAACATATTAATCCTATCCCATAACAAGACAACATTCAAACTGTTGGCCTAATACCGAACCAAAATCCAAACATTTGGATTTCAAGTTTTCAAAATTTGTTCAGCTTGGATTCAGTTTAACTATTTGGGCCAAAAATATTCAAAATAGAAAACAAATACCCCTTTGGTAGAAGTGTGTTTGTGCTTTCTTGGCTTCTTGATGCTGTTACGATGAGCCTTGTAAGATTGGTTATGTGCCGTGTGTTTCTTAGATTTAGCCATCTCTCTTTCTCACACACAATGAATACGAACATATCTAGCTGCTACTGCTACGATAAATTACATTTAATTATGGGTTGGTTTTTAAAATCCTTATTATTTTGGTTTTTGATCAAACAGCCCATTTGGATTGGGCTCGGCCCAATGTTTTCTTCAGTAAACAATTGTGTAATGAATGGATTAAAATGCTGTGAATTTTATTGATTATGACTAGAGGTGAAAAAAAAGCCGGAACCGCTTTTTAATACCCGAACCCGTATTCGACCCTATCCGAATGGTACGGATGGGGTATGCATTTCGGTACTAAAACCCAAAACAGAACCGGACCCAATTTGTACCCGGTAATACCCGAAAACCCGAACCGGTTCCATACTCAGAACCGGGTTTTTCCAATATCCGAAATCTGGTATTTCAAATACCTGATGTATACCAGAAAACTACCTTAAAAATACCCAAAAAATACCCTTAAAAAGTGCAAACTTTTAAAAAATCTAATATATACCCAAAAAATACCCAATAAAAAGCCCGAAAAAACCTGAGAATAGGGTTTTCTTCAATACCCAAAAATAGGGTATTCAAATACCTGGTTTTTGAATACCCGATTCTACACCTGACCCGAACCCGATGCATAGGGTATGGTTTATAGAGACAATACCCGAACCCGACCCGGGTATTACCAATACCGAATTTTCCAATACCCTGTCAAACTCGAACCCGGTTCCATAATTTGAAAAACCCGATTTGTGTACCTCTAATTACAATTTGCTTTTAAAAAAATGTTATTTTTTTAGAAATGTAGTTATACTATGCTAGTCTTTTTTATTATGGAAAGATAAAAAAAAGTTATAATTATAACTAGCTTTTGAACCCATGTAACACACGGGATTTGTCAAATGTTAAAAAAATAAGATTAATTATTTGAAACAAAAGACAAAATTAAAGGTAAAAGATACAATGAAACAAAATAATTACCAATCAATCAAATATTAGTAATTACATATATATATATATATATATATATATATATATATATATATATATATATATAGCAAATGAATCAAACTTACATTGTTCCTGATAAACTTGTAATTCTCCAACATTTGTTATCAAAAATATAGAAATATCATTTGAATGATTTGAATGTTAATGTTCTACAATTAAAAAAAGGTATACAACGAAACGAAAGTATTTAGGAAAGATAATTCAAATATATATTTAGGTAAATCATGAAATTATATTTAGAAAAAAATATTATAGTTCACATGTATATTTTAAAAATAATTCAAATTTATAGGTATATATTTTTTCAATTTTGGCATCAAATTATATTTAGTATTCTTAAGAAAAAATTATTAACCATTAGTTATTAATTTCAAATCCCATAATTTTGGTAGTATATTTGATCAATGAATTTATTTACCTAGAATGAATGAGATAAAATATTAAGATTTTTGAAGGGAAAATAGATCAAGAAATAATATGGGCTAGGCGCATCATCGCCAGTATTTTACTTTATTAGAAGAGTATGATTTATTGAAATAGAAGTATTCTAAACCATCCTTATTTAGTAGGTGTTAGGCGTTTTTTCATGGATGAGGTGGTTTGGGTTGGCGTTCTTCGCCATTGCGTAAGAATGTTTCCAGGGGTGATGTTTATATATATATGACGACAAGAAAAAACAATTTTCGGGGTCTTTAGGCAGAGAGAGAGGGTGGGGCTTGTGTTGGGTATATATTAAAAGACAATCATATACATTCTCATAAAAACAATTTAAAAGAAATATAATTTAAATATTATAAAATTCAAAATTCTGAATTTAAATAAAAATATAAAATATCTTTAAGATCGTATAAACACAAACCGAACTACATCTGGATAAGGGATAAGCGAGCAACAAGCTGCGTCGCTATCCCTTTTGAATCGCAAAGCCTATTCTACTAAAGATCAATCCTTGGTTCCTCGGGCTCTGCGAGTCACTGATGACCACCTTCTGCACTAGCTCCAAAAAGCGAACCGCCTCGGGAGCTAGGGATCCAAATGTGTCGAAGGCAAAAGGAATGAACACGTGTTGATTCTCCAAACACGCTGCCTCATGCTTATCAACTTTCTTAGATTCCGCCCTCAAACCCGCATGTCTCGGAACGAAGCCAATGTCTCTCAGCCCCACCAAAGGGGACACCCCGGTGAGGTCGACACACGCATGCTTACCCCTGCCCAGCCAAACACAAGAACGTCCACAGGACGCAGGGTAGATCTCCCCTCCCGCAGATCTGTCAGAAAGTTAACAGGTGCCTCTTTCTTGGCTGAGATCCCGGCACGCCAAAGCACATCCCATAAGACATCTCTAACCCAGTCGTGACGATACTTGAATCCCGACAATTCCTTACAGTGGAGGGCATGCTCACCAAATCTATCCAAATATGTTTTTTTTACAAATGGGGCATGATTCATCTGGAGGGAAAAGAGGAATCATAAGCCGGTATTTAAGGATGCCTTTGTATTCAATTGCCGACATCCGTTGCCCAAGACCTTCAATGGGCACAACAGTCAAAAAATCCTGGCATGAGCCCCCTTGAGACAATAAAAACTGCCTTTTGTCTCGGGGACATATCGAATCGCTCCTCCAAATCATGTACGTGTTTACCATAAAGAGCACTCGCCAAGGTTTGTTGAGGTTTCTTGGGGGCGGTCTCCTTATTAGTAACACCGCCTAGATCAAGGTCCGGGAGAGTTGTTTTAATATTACCAAGTGAAAAGGAGTAGTCAGGATCTACCCCTATAACACCAGCGCTTCGCAAGATGTGGTCTTGCAATTTCCACGACTGGGCCCTGGAAGCCACAAAAGGCATATGCGGAGACATCCTCCGCCGAGAAAATTCATAAGCCTCCGCAACGCATAGGGAAAGAAGCCAACCTCCACTGGAGGTCGCCAAAATGCGGACCTCCACACACAACAATATCTTCAATCGCCCCCCGCAGGCCCGCATCAAAGATGGACACAACTTCTTTGACATGTTCTGGTTGACAGGTCCGGAGCCCAAACACTAACTTAGCAACCCCCATGCACGAGCGCAACAAAAGAAGCTCACTTTGAGGGTCCCCCCAGATCCGGCAGGCGTTGCATAAGTTCAACCGCCCTCAAACCACTTTTAGTTGCCAAAGACCGAATAAACCTTGCATCCCGACTAATCGCTCCCCCGGGAGTTTAACTCCCCTCACAGGCCTGCTAATTTCCCTAGGGAATAAACCCGGCTGTTTCTTCGAACCATCGCATGACGCCAAACAATCTCCGATTTCCGAATATTAAGCCTAAGCCCCAGAGGCGCCCCCTTTGAGCGAATAATGCCCAACACTCTAGCAACCTCCTTAACATTACCAATGATAGTGCCATCACCTAAATACCAAGCATGGAAGGGCAAGGAACATGTCCCCTGCACCCTAAGGATGAGCGGATGGAGGACCAACGCAGAAAGAAGAGGGCCAAGGGGTCCCCGTGCTGCACCCCGGTAAAAGCCCCAATATGAGTATCCAGAGATTGGGAACGGATGGAGCCCCAATATGAGCGGATGGAGGACCAACGCAAAAAAAAGAAGGCCAAGGGTGTCCCCTTGCTGCACCCCGGTAAAAGCCCCAATATGAGTATCCCCCACATATAACCGAGTGGGGAAGGCATATAAAAACTGGACCCGTGGGAAGATGGATGGACATCTGCAGCTAACTTCCCTGAGAAGGGTCGTCCGATCCACCTCGTTGAAGGCGTTAGAAAAATCAACAGTGAGCATAGCCAGGGACCCGTCAGAATGGAACGTGCTTAAAAACCTGTTAGCACTATGCAGTACCGCTTCTGCCCCGTTAGAGATCCCAACCCTGAATTGGAAATCCCCTAGATAAGCAGCCACCTTTTTCCCTACTTTACACATAGCGACTTTCGACACCAATCTTCTCCAAATGGCCCCCGCTGCGATGGGTCTAGTTCCATTGTCAGGCTTCAACGAGCTTCAACAGGGGTCAACGGTGCCGAAGCAATGAACTCCGCCAGAACTTTAGGACAAAGCCCCCAAGCCACAAGTTGGCAACATCCGTGATGGCCTTTAGGAGCCCAGAGGCGGTTTAAGGGTAAACTTGTTTGTTTTTGTTAGTTGTTAGTTGTGTGTATTTAAGGGTAAACTTGGAAAATGACTAATAAATTTTGAAAGTGGACACTTATAATGAGACAAATAAAAAAGGAAATGTGGACACTTATAATGGGACGGATGGAGTATCAACTTATGAAACTTTAACTAGCAAGTCATCAACAAGTCAAGAATCATTACAACACTCATCAATTTTCCAATATTAAGTCTAGGGTTCCATACCCATCAATAATATTATAATGAAGTTAATCTTTACTAGTCATTCCTAACATAGTAATGTAAACAAAGAAAACATGAACATTTAAAGTTTACAAACAAACATCTAGAACATAGTTTTCCAATATGAATGCTAAACATTTGTACAACTAACAAGATTATGCAACTCTAACAAGTATGAACACCATCAATATCATCAATATCAACTTATAAATTCAACCTATTCTTGAAAGATCACCAATTTACCAAAATCACGCATAGATAATTATCACATTAGCAAGAGTTTCAACATTGTCTAGATAGCAAAAGTAATTAGCCCATAAGGCTTAATACAACTACTATCAAACTAGAAATAAGCTTACAAAACATGTCCAAGAACAAGGAAATGCAAACTAAGATCAAACAAAAATTGAAGATTGGAATGAAGGATCTTGAGGATGGTGGAAGCCTAACAAGATGCTTGCATATGAGATGAAGTCACCAATTATTTTAGAGAGTTAGAAAAAGTGGGTTAAAACTCTTCTGGACTCCTCATCTGTTCTATGAACGACCTCTTTATATTGTAAAAAAGGGAGACACGCTCATGTTTGTAGAGAGACATGGTCATGCTCAAGAAAAAAAATCTAGATCTAAGCATCTGATTGGTCTTTTGTCTCCTTGGTACTGTAATATCTCATGTTCAAGGAGTATTATGCAACTGGCGTAATGCTGAATATGGAACACGACTTCTTTTAGAGAAAAGGGTAGTAGCTGGTTTACCAAGAAAGTAATAACAGATCATGTCATTTGAAAGACATGATCATGTCTTCTCATATTTTTTCAATTTCCTTCACTAGCCCTCCCGAAATTCAATAATTCGCCAACAAACCCTGGAAATTCACAATTCAATATATAAGTATATATTTTCCATTAAATTCCCACCAAAAGTGTGTATAATGAGGTAACAAATGTGTATAAATTTGGGCACATTAGATGTCAAGGTTAATGTGTTCCGTCCACTGATGTTGAACTGGAATCCTAGAGATATATAGCACTAACGTTATCACAATACACAAGAGTGGCCCGAGATAGGGAATATGTAGTTCTAGAAGAAGATTATGAAGCCAACATATTTCAGCAAAAACGTTGGTTACCCCTATGTTTTTGTACTTCAGTTTTTGATCTTGAGATTGTTTGTTGTCGTTTGAAAGACCATGAGATAAGATTGGGTCCATAGTAAATATAATACTCCGATGTTAAATGTCGGGTATCCAGGTAGCCCGCATAGTCGGCATCAGTGTATGCGAGGAGAGATGGGTTAACCGATTTGCCAATTGTAAGACAAACGTGTTGTACCTTTAATGTAATGTATTATGTGTTTTTGAGCATCCCAATGCGTAGTCATTGGAGCATGGATATGCATGCATATTGTTGGACAGATAACTGATGTCGGGGCGTGTAAACGTGAGATACTATAGGCCCCGACCATGCTCTTAAAAAGTGTAGGATTAGCAAAGGGCGTTCCTGATGTAGCACTTAATCTACCATTGGCGTAGACGGGGGTGGCAACGGGTTTGCATTTTGCATGTTGGCTCATTTAATCTTGGGCATGAGAACTCAGGTTCAAGAACGTAGTGTCACCGATTCGTGTGACAGAAATGCCAAGAAATAGATTGAGTTCGCTAAGGTCTTTCATAGAAAACTTAGTGGCCAAGTGTGATAATAGCTCTTGTCAAAGTACATCTGATGATGTTGTAAGCAGAACATCGTCGACATATAGAAGAAGATACGCTACTTTGTTGAAATTCCAACTTTAACACACAATACGTGAACAGTTTATACCATGCCCGAGGTGCTTATTTATACCCATACAATGATGTTTTTAGTCGACACACATGATTCGGGTAATCTTTGTTGTGTAAACCCATGGGATGATACCTAAACATGGTTTCATGCAGTTTGTCATGGAGAAAGGCATTAGCAATGTCTATCTGATGTACGGGCCAAGATCGTTATAAAGCGATGTATAACACAGTTCGAATCCTAGATGGTTTAACAACTAGATGACTCGAGATAGGGAATATGTAGTTCTAGAAGAAGATTATGAAGCCAACATATTTCAGCAAAAACGTTGGTTGCCCCTATGTTTTTGTACTTCGGTTTTTGATCTTGAGATTGTTTGTTATTGTTTAAAAGACCATGAGATAAGATTGGATCCATAGTAAAAATAATACCCCGATGTTGAATGTCGGGTATCTAGGAAGCCCGCATAGTCGGCATCAGTGTATGCGAAGAGAGATGGGTTAACCGATTTGCCAATTGTAAGACACAATCGTGTTGTACCTTTAATGTAATGTATTATGTGTTTTTGAGCATCCCAGTGCGTAGTTATTGGAGCATGGATATGCATGCATACTGTTGGACATATAACTGATGTCGGGACGTGTAAACGTGAGATACTGTAGGCCCCGACCATGCTCTTATAAAGTGTAGGATTAGCAAGGGGCGTTCCTGATGTAGCACTTAATCTACCATTAGCGTAGACGGGGGTGGCAACGGGTTTGCATTTTGCATGTTGGCTCGTTTAATCTTGGGCATGAGAACTCAGGTTCAAGAACGTAGTGTCACCGATTCGTGTGACAGAAATGCCAAGAAATAGATTGAGTTCGCTGAGGTCTTTCATAGAAAACTTAGTGGCCAAGTGTGATAATAGCTCTTGTCGAAGTACATCTGATGATGTTGTAAGCAGAACATCGTCGACATATAGAAGAAGATACGCTACTTTGTTGAAATTCCAACTTTAACACACAATACGTGAACAGTTTATACCATGCCCGAGGTGCTTATTTTTACCCATACAATGATGTTTTTAGTCGACACACATGATTCGGGTAATCTTTGTTGTGTAAACCCATGGGATGATACATAAACACGGTTTCATGCAGTTTGTCATGGAGAAAGGCATTAGCAATGTCTATCTGATGTACGAACCAAGATCGTTATAAAGCGATGGATAACACAGTTCGAATCCTAGATGGTTTAACAACTAGATGGCTCGAGATAGGGAATATGTAGTTCTAGAAGAAGATTATGAAGCCAACATATTTAAGCAAAAACGTTGGTTGCCCCTATGTTTTTGTACTTTGGTTTTTGATCTTGAGATTGTTTGTTGTCGTTTGAAAGACCATGAGATAAGATTGGATCCATAGTAAAATAATACCCCGATGTTGAATGTCGTATCCAGGTAGCCCGCATAGTCGGCATCAGTGTATGCGAGGAGAGATGGGTTAACCGATTTGCCAATTGTAAGACACAATGGTGTTGTACCTTTGATGTAATGTATTATGTGTTTTTGAGCATCCCAAAGCGTAGTCATTGGAGCATGGATATGCATGCATATTGTTGGACAGAGAACTGATGTCGGGACGTGTAAACGTGAGATACTGTAGGCCCCGACCATGCTCTTATGAAGTGTAGGATTAGCAAAGGGCGTTCCTGATGTAGCACTTAATCTACCATTAGCGTAGACGGGGGTGGCAACGGGTTTGCATTTGGCATGTTGGCTCGTTTAATCTTGGTCATGAGAACTCAGGTTCAAGAACGTAATGTCACCGATTCGTGTGACAGAAATGCCAAGAAATAGATTGAGTTGGCTGAGGTCTTTCATAGAAAACTTAGTGGCCAAGTGTGATAATAGCTCTTGTCGAAGTACATCTGATGATGTTGTAAGCAGAACATCGTCGACATATAGAAGAAGATAGGCTACTTTGTTGAAATTCCAACTTTAACACACAATACGTGAACAGTTTATACCATGCCCGAGGTGCTTATTTATACCCATACAATGATGTTTTTATTCGACACACATGATTCGGGTAATCTTTGTTGTGAAAACCCATGGGATGATACATAAACACGGTTTCATGCAGTTTGTCATGGAGAAAGGCATTAGCAATGTCTATTTGATGTACGGGCCAAGATCGTTATAAAGCAATGGATAACACAGTTCGAATCCTAGATGGTTTAACAACCAGTCAAAAAGATTCACCACATTAAATACCAACTTGTTGAGAACGACCATCACAAACTAAACGAGCTTTGTAACGTTCAAGTGTGTCATCTTCATTAATTTTATGATTAAACAACCACATGCTATGATTTACAAGCATTCGGGGGTGTCGTGGGACAAGCTCCCAAGTCTTATTTTTAATTTGAGCATTAAACTCATTAGTCATGGCATCACGCCATTTCAGGATAGACAAAGCAAGGGCGGTGTTTCTAGGAATGGGCATGATATTTGTTGAAGATAGATTAAATATTTGTTTGGCTCGAGTACGCATAGTACGGGTAAGAGGATGTGGAGGTGATGGTGTAATAGTTGTAGAAGTACGTTTGGAAATTGGTGGTGGTATATCTGGTGAAGATTAGGGCGAGTGGTTAGCGAATTAAATTGTGAAGTGGGAGTTGTTGGTGTCACACCCCAGACCAAGGCCTAGGCGTGCGACACATATGTTGGTACCAAATTTGTAAATATATCAAAGTTACGTATTAAAAGCGAAAGTCTTTATGACATGTGGATTTAAAATGTAATATTTACATAACCAAAAGATGGGATTATAAAATACCGTTTTAAGTTTTAACAAAAGGATTACTTGTTTAATTACAAAACCACCATTTCATATTTTAATATTTAACAAAAATATCCGAGCCATCATATATCTTGACCACTTCGTCATCCCAATCCCTAAACTTGATTACTTGCAAAATGTTTAGAATATACGTCGGCAACACATGCTGGTGAATATGCTGACGCTAAAAATATTTTCTTTTACTTGATTACCCCTCGAACATAGTTATGCTCGGCCCATCTTGGCTTAGGAAGAGTAAAGCATTAAAAAAACACAATTATAAACTCAAGTCTCTACACTAAATACCCCAGCAAACACCGCAGCGTTCGACTTAGTTAAGTACCATTCGTATACACATGGTCACACTCGCCAGGTGTGGTGCCGTGTGCCCACCGCGTATACCACATATGTAAGGATCCAGACAAACGTACATGACTGCCTGAGGGCTAGCGCTTATACCTTTGTTTATAACGTTTTAGTGACACGTAGTCCCATGTAAACCTTTTAATTCATTTGACTCGTTTTAAACAAGTTTGTAAAGTTTGGGGCGTATTCACCTTTTTGATTTGGATCAGCTTCAATACATTGTCCGAGGGTGTTTCCCTTGCTAACTCGCACCTATAGTACGAGTATAACTTTTTGTTAGTCAGATATACAATCCGGCTCAAGACCTTTAGTCTCTTTATAATCTTTACCTCGATTATTTTCTTTACTTTAAAACCTTTAGTTAAAAAGTATTCTTTCTTCCTTTATAAATTAAAAGTCTTTCTTTTAACTTATTTACTTTTCCTTTATAAGATGAACCTTTAGTAAATCTTATTTTCTTTAAAACCTTACGTTTCTTCTTTTCTAAGAAACGTATTCTTTCTTTCTTTTATTATCTAAGATTAATCATAAACTTAAATAGTAATTATAGGAAGGATTCTATATAATAATCACATTGATATTATATATATATATAAATATATTCATATTATTTTCTTTGTTATATTTTCTTTTATTTATCGAGGTATCGAGTACATCCTCGACTTAGGGTTTTAAGCCTTTTCAATATTTTATTATAATTTTATTCGGGCATCATGCCTACCTTGGTTGGCTTATAAAAACCCTACACAATCAAGCAGCACTTCAGCGCCGCCTCGCCTTCTTTATCTTCTTGATCAAGCCTTCCTTTCGACACCTTCTCGTTTGCACGCAACACGAGGCACCAACACTTCTTCCCACGTTGGCACGCTTTACGAGGCTGATCGTCGGGATGTCGGGATGGCAACACCTTCTTTGTTGAAACGTCGTCGGGATGTGGCACGAATATCAAGGAAACGTCAGTATTTTGGTGTGGAAATCGAGGAATTTGGGCACGTACTTCGAGGTAATCGAGGGTACACTTTTAGAGAGTCTAGAGAGATGTTAGAGAGAGATATGTGTCAGATTTGAGTGTGAAAAGTGAACAACCCGGAGCTTGCTATTTATAGGCATTCTATGGGGCTCATTGTGATACGCGATGGCCTCCTTGTTTACCCGTCGCGTATCGCGACGTAGCATGCCATCGTCACCACTAGACCTGTCACGTGGCGGACGCGGTGGCACGTGGCGAGACCATGTGCCAAGGGCTGACACGTGGTGACACATGTCTTGGCTTGTCAGGCCACGTCATCGCGATACGCGATGACGTTGGTCCTTGGGCGATCGCGTATCGCTATTGATTAGCTTTTTATGATTTTTGACCAAGCCCTTCGCGATACGCGATGGGCTTGTCCTTTGTCTCGTCACGTATCGCTATGGGACAGAAAGACAGAATTTTCATTTTAAACCCTGAGGTTTAAATTTTGACATTTTGTCATTTGACTTTTGAACTTGGCAACTTTGATCCAAATTTTCACGATGTTACAGTTGGTAGGGTGAAATGAATCGTGGGTGTTTGGGCTGGGGAGAGGGGTGTCGGCGGGCCTTGAGGGGTAACATGCAACGACGATCTGTATCCTCTGCTTCCACCTACCGAAGTCTACCCAATACACTTCACCATATACTTTTGCAACAACAACTCATCAACTTTAGCATCAACAACCTGGTCATCACATGCCAGATTTATTGAATTCTTCAAAACATTCCTATCTTATTTCTTATAATAAGTTAAATAAAACTCTTTTTCAATCGGGTGTCGTTGAATAAATCATTAAATTACCATTTATGCTATCTAATAATAATTTTACCTTTTGATATTATACATAGTGATCTTTCGACTTCACACATCATAAGCACATGATCTTCGATATTATATCCTATTTCTTGATAACTTAACAATTTTTTCATGGATGTTTTCATATTTAATACATTTTTCCATTAGCCAAAATGTCACAAGTTTTTTCCATATTTAATGAATTCACTACACGAATAGAAACCAATTCGAGAGAAAAATAAAAAAAATCAATGCGATAATGGAACGGAATATGTTAACTCATCCTTTAAACGATTTTGTGACGAGCATAGTATGATTTTTAGATTATTATGCCCCACACCTCCTCTCAAAACGAGAATTGTATTTGTCTAATATAGGGCTACTATAAATGTTACACTCCACATGAATTAGATGAATGACTTCCTATTTTATCTCTTAACCACTTTACCACTCCATCAAATTACGAATTACATTTTTTACCTACCTAGCTAGCAAGTTACCATGCCTAAATGACAATTTCTCTCTCTCTCTCTCTCTCTCTCTCTCTCTCTTCCTAGAGAAAAAAATACGATTTGTGTCCCTATGGTTTATGGGTGGGCACACTTTGAGCGTCTAATTCTCAAACTGATCGATTTGCACCCTTGTGGTTTTTCAGCGGCATTATTGCGCCCTTTCGTCAGTTGACCATGTATTGACTCTTCAACGACAAGGGCAAGAGGGTAATTAGATAAATAATAATAATAATAATAATAATAATAATAATAATAATAATAATAATAAGTCTCTGGACAATCTTTATCTCACTCAGTTTGAGTTCACCCATTCTAACATTGTCTCTTAGGGGGTGTTTGGGATTGCTTTTTTAAAATGATTTTTCTAAAATGTCCATCCAAAAGCACCTAAAAGCAGGTGCACCATGCTTTTAGGTGCTTTTGGAGGGGCATTTTGGACATTTTGCCTATCCAAAAAGCAAAAAGCATTTTAATGAAGCAATCCCAAGCACCCCCTTAATCTCCATCCTCTAAACAACCACACCTCCAACTATTGGGAAGACACAATCTGATACAACACATCTAGAGGGATTCGACAGAGAGAGAAAGTGTGCGGTAAGATATATAGAGAGAGCAAACTATAATGTTATCTGGTGAATCCATTGTAGCGGCTGACAAATGGTTATGGAGGTCTTCGGCGAGGTTCTCATTACGAAACCATGGCTTATAACCATTTCTGGCCAGAAAGGCGCTTCCGGCGATTAATGGTTATGATGGTTTCCGACAGACTCATCAGATTCGAATTAATCACATCAACGCCTCTGGCCCAAGTCCAACAAAGTCACCACCCTAGAATCGTTCCAAATTTCAGATCCAATATTCAGTTTTAGTGTGTTAGATTTTTCAAAATAATGTTAGTTTTGGTCAGAAAAAGAAAATGAATTGATCGATATAAATATTACCTTATATGGTGGTCGAATCAATGATTTGTGGAACTTGGTCAGAGTTCTGGTGGCGGGTTCATTTCTCCGGCGACGAGTTCGCAAGTTATTGTAGATGATCATAAGTTATTTCAAGTGATTGTAAACTTTAACCTCCACTAGCAAGTTTTCGTTTTTATTGTTTAAATTTTTTATATTTATTTTGTATTATTGGATTTTGATTATGCACTTGTAGGGTTACAAAATGCAAAATGAGTTGGTTTGGGTTTATTTATATTCAGTTTTATATTAATCCGGGAAGATGAAGATGACGATGAAGATGGAGGGGTACTTATATCATTTAACCACTCATTTGTCGGGTCAAGTGACGAAGAAATGCACTTTTGCGTCCCCGAGAACCATGACGAGACAAATCGATCAGTTTGAGAATTAGACCTACAAAGTGCGCTCACACATAAAGCACATACGCAAATCATTGTTCTCTCTTTACGTGATGAAGGCCCAGTTATAATTAATTTTGAAACACGTCACGTGAGACAATATATTCAGAGCATTAAAAAAGTCATACATTTTTAGACGTGAGAACCGTGGTTGATTGTCAAATTGTCGAAACCATTGAACCGAGTATACATGCAATAGGAGAAAATAATATTTTGGAATTTCATATATATTTTTATTCTAGTTTAAAAGATTGTGACATATATTCAGAGCATTTAAAAATTCATATATATTGTCTTCCAAATCGCTCTATATAGTAGGCACACGAGAATCAATTGAACACACAATTTGAGAAAATGAAGTACAAAGAGCTAACTAGCTTCTTGTTGGCTGTTCTCTTTGCGACCATAACATATAATTTCTTATGTCGTTTTTTTGCAGGTAATGTGGATGTTAAATCCGAAAAGCTAGGCTGCTGGGGATGCTGGCAACATGGTCGCCGTCGTAGGTAGAGTAATAAAAAGAGGAGTCCATACCAGTATTGAACATGATATACGTTATCAACTTAGTTTCGCATGGTTGTACTCCATACACGTATTCATACTTAGAGAGAATAAAGTTGAATTTAGAGGGCCTATAACTTGGTGATGTGATTAAATGTATTTATGGTTTGCAAACAACTCTTATATCTCTAGAATTTGATATAAACCTCAAGAGTTTGACTATTGACTCTTTGGTAATTAATGTTCTTTTTCCGGGGACTTATAAACGGACATGATTTAGATCTCATACGTCGATTAATCGAAGTTGAGGTTGAGGTTTAGATTGTAGGTATAAGATGAACATTTATTGGCATGATTTGAGTTGTTTGGAAGACTGTGTGAGACCAGGGCCGGCCATGGCATGGGGCTGAGTGGTCGATGGTCATAGGCCTGACTACCCGCTAGGCTAGAATTTTTTTTTTAAAGAATTATATGTACTTTTATGAAAACTGATATATATATATATGTTTAATGTTTAAACTCAAATATATAACAACTAACTTTGTCTAAAGGCAAAATGGTATGACTTCCAATCAAAAGGTTGTGGGTTCTAGCAGCCTCTAATGAAGCCTCGGAGGAGGTGGAGGATGAGTGGTGGTAGAGATTGGTGAAGATGGCTAGTTGGATGGCGACGGTAATGGGAGGTAGTGAGTGGTGGAGAAGAAAGATAAAGTAATTGTGGGACCTGTATATATATTAAAAAAATAATGTCACGTCAGCACTAAAACTAACGGAGTTAGTGCTCCGTTGGTTAGGGAGTGGCAATATAAAAAATAACGTAAACGTCAGGAGTGGTGAGAAACAAATCGTTAGTTGAAAGTGTTACCAATTAATGAATGAAAGTTGAAAGTATTGATAACTGATAACATTTTTTTTGTCTTTTTCAAAGTAAAAGTCTTTCATAAGGCCGTAACTGTGGAGGAACAAATTCTGGTCAATAAGCGCAATGTACCAACGTATGCATATTAAATATATCAACTTGTATGTTATATGAAAAACACCCTGAATGATTAATGATTGACTAGAGTGTAATGTCATAAAGACAAACAGGATGAGTGGCATAAAATATAATCATTGACTTCGTCATAGAAATGCGGTCGTCACACGCCATTTGAGGGAGGACCGGTCACGAATCTTGAAATTAATTCTTAAAACTATTGAAGTAGTCTCTGCTCTTAGCACAATGACCACAGGACACATTTTAAAAAGAATATAAAATACTATAAAGGTTTCTACCATGATGAATGTTTCTTTTATACTTGGAACAACTTATTATATTTTGTAATCTTCTCAAACTAGTAAGTTGTGGGAAGGGTATTAAACGAACTTTAATTGAACTTAGACCAGCGGCATTTGAATCGTCTCGTCAAACTCTACGATATAAGATTTAGGTTTTCACTTTTTGATTTCTAACTTGTAGATTTTAGAATTTTTTTCAGATCATTGTATCTTTTTATTTATTATTGTGTTTTTTGTTTATTTTCGTCACTGTGTATTTCTTCCTCGACATTGTGTCTTTTTCGTAGACCTTTTGTAATATTACTCAGTATTGTTTTATATTTTGCTTATCACTGTGTTATATTTTGCGATTCATTGTGTCTTTGTACCATTCATAGATTTAGGAGACTGTGTATGATAACTTAGCTCTCGATTTGATTATCCTTTTATAAATATTAGTTTTAACACATATTATTTGAATTCAAATTCTAATCAATAGCAAAATTCATGATTTTTAAAACCAGGCCACCCTCTTCTCCAACTTAGCATCTATTGAACCGTATGGGTTGATAAACCTGCGAGTTATGCTTGAGCAGCGCCAAACAAGTGAACCCGACACTACTTGAACCACTTGGAATCGCAACTGAAAATCCTTCTTTTTTAATGATCCTAAACATGAAATACTTACGTTTGTGCAAGAAGATATAATTAGTTTATATATATATATATATATCATTTTCTAACATGATTTTATTGGTACTTGTTTGTAATTATTTGTTGTTTTTCATAATTTTTTCAGCCTTATTTATTAGTATATTCTAAATCCTATGTTTTTATTAACTTGGTTTTAGTCAATGTTTGAAACGGTACATGAGACTATTACCATACATATATACTTATGTTTAATTGCCAAAACCATTGAATTAAGTATACAATATGAGATTATGACAGCAGCAGTGGTCCGATATTGAAAACATTAAGTAAAAAGTCATACAATTTGTCTTCCACGTCTCTTTATAAATTAAGTATACCCAAATCATCTAAACACACATTTGGAGGAAATGAAGTGCAAAGAGCTTACTAATTTCTTGTTGGCTGTTCTCTTTGCACTTATCCTAATATCTTCTGCTGCGAGAACTCATCATGATATGACCACCCATACCCAAAGTCACGAGGCAAAAGGTACATGGTATCATATGTCATACGATCTTATTAATTAGTGACCGCAATATTTAATCGTTATATAATTTCTTGTGTACATCGTGTCTTTACAGGCGATGCGGATGTTAAAACTGAAAAGCCAGGATACTCTACTACTAGTAGCAGTGGTGGCTGCTGGAAATGCTGGCCACATGGTGGCCGTCATAAGTAGAGTACTAACAAAAGGAGGACTCCATACGCTTGTACCGAATATGATATACAATAATCTACTTAATTTATCATGATTGTACTCCATACGTCTATGCATATTTAAAGAAAATTAATAATAAGGTTTGAATTTAGCGGGTTTTTGATTTGGACATTTGGTGATTGATATGTTTAATGTATTTGTGGTTTACAAACTACTAATTATATCTCTTGAATTTGATAGAAGCCTCATAAAGTTTCACTCTTTGGATATATCTGTCTTTGTTTCGGGATTTTTAAAGAATGTGATTTAGATCTCATCAGTTGATGTACATTAATTCTTGAAGATCCGTCCGATCCGTAATTTCCAACTCCGTGGTGAGAGATTAATCTATATTTCTATTTGTAGTAATTCATGTTCTTTGGAGAGTCATGTTAATATATACAAATGCGTTAAACATATACACATAGTCACATACAATCATACGTTAAACATATACGCATACAATCATATGTACATATATGAGAAATTTAAAACCGTTGGTTATTTATAAAATAATATATTTCTCTACTCACTGAATACCTCCAATATGATAGAAGAAATATGTTTTTAATATAACTAACCAGTCGATAAACTTTTAGACCGGGACAATTACAGACTAACAGCAGATAGACGGGCAACAAGCTGCGCCGCTACCCCCTTCTGAATAGCAAACCCTACCCTACTAAACACAACGTTCCCTTTAGCATGGGCGGAGTTACTGCTGACCACCTGCTGAACCCGCTTAAGGAACTGAACCGCGTCAGGGCCGAGAGCGCCAAAGGTGTCAAAAGCAAACGGTACGAACACGTGCTGATTCTCAAGGCAAGCTTTCTCGTGCTTAGCTACTTTACCCGCCTCTGCCTTGTTTATCGCATGACCCACCACAAACCCGTGGTCCCGTAGCCCAACGAGGGGGGACACACCTGTCAAATCAACGCACGCGTGCTTCCCTTTTTCCCATCCAAAAATAAGAATGTCAGCGGGTCGAAGGGTTGATCTCCCATCTAAAGGGTCGGTTAAGAAGTTCACCGGGGCTTCCTTTTTTGCCGAGATCCTGGCCCGCATAAGGACGTCGTAAAGCACATCTCGAACTAGATCATGTCGATATTTAAAGCCCGGTAATTCTTTGCAATGGACTGCATGCTCCCCAAAAGAATCCAAACAAGCCTTTCGGCATACGGGACACGGGTCATCCACCGGGAAAAGGGGTACCATCAACCGGTATTTGAGGATGGCCCGATATTCCACTGCCGACATACATTGCCCTAAACCTTCAATGGGAACAACTGATAGGAAATCCCGAGCGTGAGGGGCACGTAAACACTCAAACACGGCTCGCTGCCGTGGGGACAAAGCGAACTTCTCTTCAACTGTCTTGACGATTTCACCATATAAGGCATTCACCAAAATTTTCTAGGCTTTAGGAGGGGCGGTGTCTTTAAAGTAGAAACCGCCAAGATCAAGATCAGGAAGAGAACTATGCAGGGTATCCAACGCACCCCTATAATCAGAGTGAGATATTAACGGCTAACTATTGCATTCCATCCCCTTGTAACCATCACTAGCAATGGAATTTGGATATTTGCAGCACATTTAGGTCATTAGTGTTCGCAGTTGATCTAGTAGTGACTGTGATTGATAAGAGCATTCTATACTAACACTTAGGGTGAGCAACTTAAACCCCATAACCATTAACTGAATCATAACAAAACCGATTTAAACCGATAACTAACATAACTGGTGGGTTGGTTTAATGAATTTTCAAAACTGCCAAAAACGAGTCGTTTTGGTTAATAATAATTCCAAACCTGCCATAACCGACTCGACCCACTTATTTAACCGACATTACGTTTTAGTTTAACTTCCACAAACATATTGTCGTATTATACCATTTTGATGTGTTTTGGCTCAACGTTTGTTATCGAATTAACTTGAGCGTTATTGTCGGATACTTGGATTACATAATGTCGTTTTTTGATTATTTGGTATTAATATTATGGATTCTATATTTTGTTTGATTATCTCTTGGTTTTTTGTAATATTTGGTATCAAACTTTTTAGGCTCAGTGATGTGTGCTGCGCGTGCGATTAAATAAGAAAGGATAAAATGATTTGCTTTTGCACAAGATCGTGTTTTAAATTTATAAAAGTGATTTCTACAAAGACTAAACACACACAAAATAGGCAAGTGTACCTATCGTATTTAATCGATAGAGCCCCCCTGCTCCTAATGTAGAGCTAGAACTACTGCTACCGTGGAATCCGCGGTCACACATAAGTATCTCGCCTTCCAAAAAGGCTGCTAATTAGCACTAATCCTAATGGGGACCATCGATCAAGAAGGACTTCGGAGACTGCAATCAAATTGATCAAAAAAAAGAAAGAGGGCCAACTCTGCTAGTTGCGCCTCTAACCTTACTACGCTACCCTGATAAAAGGTCGAATTCAGCAGGACTGCAGGCACGAAATGCCGATCAAATCCGTTAAAGGAAGCCTAATCAAAGCGGGCAAACAAGAAGATCTGACTGAGTTGATGATGGACCGGATCTCGAAAGGCGAGAGGCTTTCATAAAGACGTATGATAAAAGGAGGGTCGAGAGAGGCTTATTGCACGATCCACCCAACCCAGCTAAGCTAATCAATGCTGCATAAGATAAGAGAGTGGGAGGCCGGCCCCCCTCTGGAGGTGCACACCCATTTATGAACATATACAAAGGGCTAAAGAGAGAAGTCCATGGAGAACTACCAAATCCAATTACTTTGATTTGTTCGTACCATTATGTCATCGATCACTGCTGGGTCGGTTGGTGAGTCACCCAAAAAAAGCATCGAGACAGGGAAAGCATATATGTTTTATGAAATGATCAGCGGTTTCATTTATGCTATGCCCTGCATCGTGTTCGTCTGTGTTTATTGAGCTTCAGCGCCATGCGCTTTGCTTCGCTTTATAAAAGAGAGAGAGCCTTGTCTTGAGAGTGAAAAGAAAGGGCAAGCGATAGAAAGGATAGTCCCTCGCGCGTTCGCGAGAACTACTAGAAAATGGTGAGATCATTAGATCATTAGTGAAAGAAGGACCAACGACGATCCTATCCTAAAGGAGAAGAAGGAGTAGGAGGAGTCAGTTTTCTTTGAAGATCGAGGAATCAATCTCCCAATTATGCCATTCGGAAGAAGTCTTCTACAGAGGGAAAGCCTGTTACGAGTAAGTGGAGAGGAAAGATCTCCAGAGATTCTTATCTCATTCCATTCCAGTGGCTCAACCAGTAACCAATGGCGAAAACTAAAAAATCCATGGTTTCCCGGTAGAACCCTATTTCGCGCAAGTTGTTTCAGAACCGGAAAAAAGAAGCGGTTTTTCGCACAGCTTGCGCATAGTGCAGGTCCCACTTGTATATCGTATATGTAGAATAGTATTGGTAAGAACCAAGTATCGATCCGTGGACACAAATGTTTCTAATAATAAATCGTTGTTTTACTTTAATCGGAGGTTTTAATCATTTTGGGGTTAATTTTCTTCAAACTTCTTATAAAATATAAATACTTATATATAATATATAGGTGACCAAGATAAGAGATTCTAAACGAGTTTTTCAATTATGCGAAGGTTACCATCTAAGATCAAGAATCCACTCCATTTTAACATTGATAATTAATATTTGGACATGTGATAAACTTGCCATAGCAATATATGATAGATGGCTCCTTAAACCTTAAGTGAGCATCTTTGGCACTAAGGAGATAGCATGCGCATTTTAAAGTCCACCATTTCCTTATGTCATACCATCTCAATGATGTCAATTTAATTTGGCAAGTATTTTCGTAAAGTAGAAACATTAGGATTGACTTCGATTTCTCAAATACCAATTCTAACAACTTCGGGTGATTGTAGTTCATCACACAACCTCCCCTTGGTTGATTTATGTAGGTTATAATTACACATTCCGTTAACATATGATTTCTTTAACTAATTTGATATCCTAAGCAAAGCCATTTTCGGATTACCAAGGTTTAGAAAAATACATCATAACTTATATCTCATCATTTCTAAGTACAATATAAGGATCCATGTTTCGATAATGTATCAAAGTATTTCTATCTTTCAAGAAAATGAATAGATCATGAACGATTGCCAATGGAATTGACAACCACCAACTTTGAGTTAGTGATTTAAGATGGTGAAACATTTCTCATCAAAAGATAATTGTAATATAACCATGTACTTAACTAGACTACATCACATGTCTTGATTAATTATCAAGTAAAACAAAGCTTCTTCATAGATTTTAGATGGTAAAAGGAGTTTAGCTCATAATGAGTGTGATGATAAACATTAAGATGATTGATAGTAACAAATACATGATTAAACTTGGAACAATCTAACCAAATGTAGATGAATCCTTCTTCTTAATGATGGTAATGATTGTTGATGATGATGATTGATGGTGATGATCTCCAAGCCTTCAAACTCTTCACTAAATCTCCAAAGTGAGTGTTAGTGTGTGTTTTTATAAGAGAGAATCGGATAGAAATCTTTTCAAGGCACACCAAATGAGTGCAACATGAGCCACTATTTATAGGCAATCTGGATAGTGAGGCACGGCCCCGTGCTTGATGAGCACGCCCCCGTGCATTTTTATGACATGTGCCAGATTTGTTTTGTCTTTTCTGTGAGGTGGCAACGGCCCCATGGTTGGTAGGCACGGCCCCGTGCTTTTTAGTTACATGTGCTCAATTCTTCTTTGTCTTTTCTGTATTCCCGTCCACGGCCCCGTGCATGATGAGCACGACCCCGTGCTTTTGCTTCCAGATTTTGTCTTTTCTTGTGTTAGAAGCATGGGGGCGTGTTTCTTGAGGCATGGGGGCGTGTTTCTTTGTTTTCTTGTGTTTTCTTCTAATTTTCTTCGTCTTTTTGCTTGTTTCTTCGTTTGGGGCTTGGTTTCACCTGAAATTATGTTTTATTATGATAAGTAGTCTTTTATGCTATGTTATTTGACAGAAATTGCAGTTTTCGGAGATTATTTGATGCCGGAAATATGTATATTTTTATGTACATCAAACATCCCCACACTTGAACATTGCTTGTCCTTAAGCAATCTTCTTATAAATATCCTCTAAAAATAGCAAGCTTAGATTATAACCATCCCTTAAATGAGCTTCCAAGAAGATGAAACAAAATAACCAAATTTTTAGTGATAATTAAGAATGAACTTTTGTTTTTGTGAGCTTCCGTTTATGCAAAACGTCACGTTCTCACAATGCTTACTCACACTCGGTTTTTATATCTGATCATACCTGTGATGTATGTATGTGAACACTCTTAGTCAAAATGCAATTCGTGATAAATAAGCTTGTAACAAGTTCAAATCTCCACCTTTTGAAGGATTGCATAGATCAGAAGGTAAAAGGGTTTGGCTTTGTGTGAGTAGGGATTTGGTATTTTGTGGTGGTTCAAGGGTTAATGAGGATGGTAAATACAACTTCCTACTGATTGTCGGGAGTCTTAAGATGTCTTCAATGGTTAGCTCCTTTTCTCCGAGTTTTATATATATATATATATATATATATATATATATATTTAGATACCTAATGATTCTTTTAAGGTCAGATCGTCAAGACCAGTTTCATCGAGGATGTGGATTAGTTCTTCCTCAATCCTGTTCTGATATAACTTCCAACTCTAACGGATCGTTCGGCTTTGAGCCTAATAGCCCCCATCCTCATTAGTTCGGTATATTCATGCTGAGACTGAGTTTGACTTTTTCTACATTTTCCTTCGTGGGACCAGTTTCCGCAACCTAAGCATCGTTCATATCTTTTTGCTCTTCTCTTCATTGCGTTTTTGGAAATTCCACAGAATGGTGGCCTTTGTTCGTCTTGGCGCCACTTTTTCCTCACCTCATTGCTAAAGAGAAAGATCCTCTCCCTAAGTCCTGGAGGCAACCTAGGTTTTGTGACGTGTATGCAGCAAAGGAATTTGAAATCGAAAGAATGCATTTCCAGTTCTTTAGGGTCTGCCGGTAAAAGACCAGTGTTGTATTTTACCGGTGAAAATGGATAGAGTGATCGGGTTTTTGGTTAAGGTTTTTGGGTTTGTAACTTGGTAATGGGTTTGATGGAATTGTGTCAATATTACCTTCCTCCTTATACAACGCTTCGTGTGGTCTTTGAAATGAATAATTGTGACAAGTTCTAAATCACACGAAACATGTGACTCCCTCAAAGCTTTCGAAAAAATATTTATATGGCATGAGGTTTATCTCACAGTAACGGAGGAATTGGGTATTAACGTCATATTTTGCATAAATTTATTCTCAATATTACAAAACTTCTTTCTAATATTTCACTTTATGATTGGTTATTTGCAAAAAATTTTCTTGGTTTTCTTTTTAGGTTTAGAATAATCCTTGTTTGCTGCAAAAATATATGTTGTTTTAGAGAATTTTTATAATTAGTTGAACAAACAATTGGTCAAGTAATTCCCCTCCCCACACTTGAATCTCACATTGTCCTCAATGTGACAAGATTCATGGAAATATAAAAATTCCAATTGAGTATTATGGGTAAAAATGGAGAGTTACTTCCCTATGGATTAACGAAATTTCGACAGAGCGTCCCCTGTTTTTCGTCCGTTTTCCTGTTTTTGTACCTGTATAATATAAAACTGCAAACATCCACAAACAACCAAGCATAAACTGCTGAAAACTGGGTATGGAATCATCCATCCCTTGCCCTATCGGGCTAAATTAGTACCTAACATAATGTCTTTGGCACCCACGGCCATAAAGATATCCAAACCAACATAAAAATAAACAAACAAGTACGACGGAAAGTAAATTGTTTAAAAACACACATCATAAGTTCATGAAATACTACCATCCCATGCCCGTGTCCGACCTACCAGTGCCTCCAGTCATCAGTTACCCGTGTCCGGGTCAAATGGTCCCCACTTCCTGTCCATGCGATAGCCTAAACGATCAATCTCTCGCCTCGTCTCTGCATATTCGGCTGCTCGCTGTGCATCTGAGGCAGCCATCTGCTCTGTAATCCTATCAAATGAGGTGGTAGTGTTAGATGAGAATTGATAAATAAGTCCATATATACCCTCGAGAGAGTATCGGCTATCGTGTGACGAACTGGGACCGGCCCCTGATGAAGATGGGCCTCCACTCTGATGGTAAGTTCGGCGGCGGTGCTGTCTGGGTGGTGATTGTCGTCTCTCATGCACATCCTGTATCATCATCTCTGCCGGGTCTTCTGGGTCCCAAACTTCGTTGTTCTTATCACAAAATCTCCACACACTAGGGCTCTTTGCTGAATCATTTGCATGCTTTCACAGTAATCAAGGTTGAGAGCTATCGGGTCTGGGCTTGGAGTTCCTTCTGTGTCTGCACCATAAGCCTTGTAGAGGTTGTGGATCCAGGGACCACCGAAGATCGGTGTGTTTCCTCGGGCGGTAGCATTTGTCATGAAAAGTTTGCAAAATAGCATAGTGATATTGCATGGTAGTTCGTTTTTCATGCAGTACAATGCCCAAATATCCCTCAGGTTGACAACCCCTTCACTCTGTCCTCGAGCTGTGACGGTGTGACTCAGCAAACGGTGGATGTACCTCATGAGTGGGTCACGAAGTGCTATGCTTTTTGAGACGCTCGATCTATATTTTGCTGTTCCATAACTCAACTGCTCCCAAGCTTCTTCCCTTATGGCACCTGCTTCAGCTTCATCATCATCACCTTCATCTGTAAATGTTGTTTTAGCCTCGTACCAGATGTCTGAGTCAGTTTTCTCGGTCGTGTAAATTCCCAAATCAACTCCTAGTTGGGTGACAGAAGTTTTATGCCATACACCCCCACATCGGAATTCGATTGATGCGTTATCCCACATGTCAAACTTTTTCTTCTTTATATTGAACGAGGCCAGGAATTCCTTTGTAAGTTCCGTTACTGATTCCCCCGTTTGGCCCAAAACCCGTCTCCGAGGTCCCTTCACAATGTTCTGATAACGGTCCCATTGGTTGACGTGTCTCAGAGTCTCTTCACGCGCATGGAAATTGGCTTCGGGGGTACCTGTTGTTTAGATAAGTTAATCTCGTTTTTGCTTGTCTGTCCTTTGTCTTGCGGTTTCCGAAGACTAGATATGCATGAACTTCGTCCCTATACTCGGCCATCTGCAATTTACACTCAAATTAGCCCAAATTCGTGAAAAATTTGCAATTTTGCTGAAACAGAGAGCAAAGCACGGCGGCGTGCTTTCAGAAGCACGACCCCGTGCTGGTTCCTCTGGTCCAGTTTCCTTTGATGTTTGACTTTTGGTTGACTCGTTTTGTTTTGGGCACGGCTCGTGTTTCTAATATTGATTACTAACTTTCACAGACTCGAACCCTCGTTTCCAACCTGTTATATAAATTAGGTTTAATGGTGTGTCGGGTATTTATGCTAACACCCAAAACTCGAATTTGTTTCTTATAATTAAACCCTAAGCATCAAAGATTAAACAATCTTTTCATCATATGCAAGCAAAATAACCCATATCCTTTTCGGGTTTTTGACCCGATTTGGTCGATTTGAGCGATTTTAAGGTTAATCTAAACCTAAAATGACGAATTTGAACAATCCAATTGTTAAATTAACATACCTTAGGTTTAGAATCGAAGATTTGATGAAGAAATTAGCAAAATGTTGGATAGTCGGCGGTTTTCCGGTTCAGAACGCAGCGATTATTAGGGTTGGTGGTTGGAGAAAGTTATTTATTAAATTAAAACTCGTAACTGCCCTGTGACCAAAAACACGGCCCCGTGCTATTAAAAGCACGGTACCATGCTGCTTAGTGCAGTCAGTGTTGTTTTAAATTCTGTTTATTTGTCGAACTGGTTATCTGGTTTTTATTTTCTGGTTATTTTAACATGGTATTTAAAAATCCTAAATTTCATTAAAACATAAATTAAAGACATAATTAAAGATAGACATAATTAAAGA
Organism: Bidens hawaiensis; assembly: GCF_021521415.1. Classification (NCBI taxonomy): domain Eukaryota; kingdom Viridiplantae; phylum Streptophyta; class Magnoliopsida; order Asterales; family Asteraceae; genus Bidens; species Bidens hawaiensis. The sequence continues at coordinate 5,760 of NW_027505461.1, read as the reverse complement.
TAGACGAAATGAAAAGTACAACAATGTTCCTCGGATCCTAACACATAGTACTAGCGGAAACAATTTCAACACGAAACAAAGTTAGAACTTCAACGGCCCCCACTTCCGAACAAGTCCTGGATGTGTGGTAGTGCTCGTTTGGCTTCCAAAAGTTTGTCAAGCTTTTTGTTGAGTGTAACGATTTCTCGTTGAGAAAGTTAAGTTTGGAAGTCACATCTTTGTGGTGGCCATCCACAACATGGAAGTTTTCGAACCTAAGCAGGTCGACTTTGTTGATTAACTCGATTACTCAAGCCTCGGTTTGCATATTGCTTTCAACTTGATCTCTTACGATGCATTGGAGTCTCATGATTTGCTCCTCAAGGAAGGAGGATTCATGTTGTTTCCCCTTTTTCACTGGCTTCCATTCAACCCGTTTTCCTTCCATTTAGGTAATTTGTGTTTGGTGTGAATGGAATAGTGAACTTATGCATGAATTATATATAGACTGGAAAGTTGAACACGGTCCCGTGTCTTTAAAAACACGGCCCCATGCTGCTAGAGGAATAAATGTTTCTGAGTCAGAGAATTGTACGAAGTCAGCGCGTATCATGCTGAAGATTCTGGGGTGACCACGGCCCTCGTGCTTAGGAAAGCACGGCCCGTGCTTTTTGTCTCAGTGAATTTCCTTTTTATTTTCATATGATTCAAGATCCGTAATTTTTAGAATGACGTTTATTGTGATAATTTGGAAGTTTGGTCATCTAAAAATTAATTTTCATTAAAATAAAAGTCCTAGAAAAGTTACGGGATAAGCCGGGTTTCCTAAGAAAATAAAATTAATCGGGTTTTAACACATTGTGCTAAATGCACTTGTTTATACATAAAAATAGAAAATTAAGTTTCCTAGAGTTCCCCGAAAGGCTCTCCTCCTCCGAATGGTCCTGGTGGTGGAAAATACGTGAAACCGAGAACTTGAAACCGGAGTTGTTCATTGATGTCTCGGAGTTCCATTTTCATGTTTTCCACTGATTCGGTGAGTTGCACAAGACGCATCTCAGCAAGGAGGTTCATTTCGTTGAGTTCTTCACGAGTTCTTGGAGTTTCAAGAGAAGCTCAGTTTTTGAAACATGGCGGGCGTTGTTTCTCGGATGTCGGGAAACGTGGATTGCTTCACTCATCTCAGTTGGCATGTTGAATTCTCAGAGGTTTTTGGTTTTGGTTTTGGTTTTGGTTTGTGCAAGAAACGCAATGACACAAGGTGCCTTTTATAACCAAACAGAAAACCGAGCACGGCACCGTGTTGTTAGAAACACACCCCATGTTTTTACTCTGACAATTCTGTTACAAACTAGTCTGACTGAGATTTTTGCAGCGTAGATGTCGGCCCGCATTTTTAGGCGCGGGACCTTGCTTTTGAAGGCACGCCCCCGTGGTTGTCAAAAATTATTATTATTTATTTTTTTTTACAAGGCCTAGTGAAGGTCTAGGCCAGACCTTGTTTTTTTTTTTAATTTCTTATTTAAAAGTTTGGAGGGTTAATACCTCCAAAACTTCTTTTAGTGGACTGTCGATGTATGGTTTTAATCGATGTCCATTTACTTTGAACTTCTGGCCATTTGGATTTGAAATTTCGATTGTTCCATAGTCAAAAACTGATTCAACTATGTATGGACCTGTCCACCGGGATTTCAGTTTTCCTGGGAAAAGACGTAAGCGAGCGTTATATAACAGTACAACGGTCGCCGTTTTGAAATTTTTTGTTTCCTTTTAAATGAGCGTCGTGTATGCGTTTAGACTTTTCTTTGTAGGACCAGGAATTTTCATAGGCCAGTGTTCTTAGTTCCTCGAGCTCACGAATTTGATCTTCCTGTTTGCTCCAGCGGACGTTTGATCAAAATTCACTACTCTAAGGGCCCAGTAGGCTTTGTGTTTTAACTCTACTGGTAGATGACATGCCTTCCCCTAAACGAGCTTGAAGGGTGTCGTTCCTGTGGGAGTTTTGTAGGCCGTCCTGAGGGCCCACAATGCGTCATCTAACTGTTCTGCCCCAATTTTTGAGATTCATCCCCACACTTCTTTCCAAAATTCTCTTAATTCCTCGATTCGAGACTTCTATCTGCCCACTAGTCTGAGGGTGATATGGTGTTGCCAGTCGGTGATGGACCCCATACCGTTCTAAGACCTTGTCCATCAGAGTGTTACAGAAGTGGGTACCTCTATCGCTGATTAGGGCTTTCGGAGTACCGAATCTTGAAAATAATTTTTTTAGAAATCGTACAACTACTCGAGCATCGTTAGTGGGAAGAGCTTGTGCTTCCACCCATTTAGACACGTAGTCGACTGCTACAAGGATGTATTTATTTCCGAATGAGTTGGGAAATGGGCCCATGAAATATATTCCCCATACATCAAAGATTTCACAAATTTGAATGCCCTTTTGAGCCATCTCATTTTTTGATGAGATGTTCCCGGCTCTTTGACAAGAATCGCATGCTTGGATCAAAGTATGTGTATCTTTGTATATAGTGGGCCTAAAAAATCCTGCATTCAAACACTTTCCTGACCGTGGTGGCGGTACCATGGTGTCTGCCTGTCGGTCCTTCATGACAGTGTTTGAGAATGTCTAAGGCCTCCTTGCCTGCTACGCACCTCCGAATGACTTGATCCGCACCTATCCTAAATACGTAAGGATCTTCCCAGAAGTAAAACTAAAGATTGGAGAAGAATTTCTTCCGCTGTTGGTGGGTAAGTCCTTTCTAAGGATTCTACAGGCTAAGTAATTTGCGAAGTCGGCATACCAAGGACTTTCGTCTTTCTCTTCTATGACTGCTTGAAAGCGCATGAGAATTTCATGTCGGAAATTATTTCTTTGTGAAATTTGTCAGGAGTTGGACATTCTAAGCGCGAAAGGTGGTCTGCGGCGACATTTTCTGCTCCCTTTTTGTCCTTGACTTCAATGTCAAATTCTTGGAGTAGTAGAATCCATCTGATAAGTCTGGGTTTGGCATCCTGCTTGTTGAAGAGGTATCGTATGGCGGCATGGTCGGTGTAAACTATGATTTTGGAAAGAACTAGGTATGATCTAAATTTTCGAAGGCAAATACTACTGCTAGTAACTATTTTTCTGTTGTGGTGTAGTTTTCTTGTGCATCATTAAGAGTCTTACTTGCATAGTAAATTGAGTGAAAATGTTTTTCTTTGCGTTGGCCTAGTACGGCTCCAACTGCAAAGTCACTTGCATCGCACATGATTTCGAATGGAAGGGTCCAATCGGGTGTGGTCATGATTGGTGCATTTACGAGTTTGTTTTTTAATGTATTGACTGATTTAATACATTCCTCAGAGAAGAAGAATGGTGCGCCTTTTTCCAGAAGTTTGGTCATAGGTCTTGAGATTTTTGAGAAGTCTTTTAGGAAGCGGTGGTAGAAACCTGCGTGACCTAAAAAGCTCCTAATGGCTTTGACTGAAGTTGGTGGCGAAAGTTTGGATATGGTTTCTATTTTGGCCCTATCAACTTCTAGTCCGTTTTGAGAAATCTTGTGACCTAGAACAATCCTTCTTTTACCATAAAGTGGCATTTTTTCCAGTTGAGCACAAGATTTACTTCTTCACACCTAGCTAACATTTTGTCTAGTTTTTTCAGACAGTGATCGAAAGAGTTTCCAAAGACTGAGAAGTCGTCCATGAAAACTTCCATAGAGTTTTCGATCATTTCGTGAAAGATGGCCACCATGCAACGCTGGAAGGTGGCTGGAGCATTACATAGTCCAAATGGCATTCTTCAGTAGGCGAAGGTTCCGTATGGACATGTAAAAGTAGTTTTCTCCTGATCCTCAGGAGCAATGGGAATCAGAAAGTATCCGAAAAATCCATCAAGAAAACAGTAGAACATTTTTCCAGATAATCGCTCAAGCATTTGGTCTATGAAAGGAAGTGGAAAATGATCTTTTCTTGTGGCGTCATTAAGCTTCCGATAGTCAATGCAAACTCGCCAGCCTGTGATGGTTCTCATTGGTATTAATTCGTCCTTCTCGTTCAACACGACTGTCATTCCTCCCTTCTTGGGTACAACTTGAACGGGACTAACCAAGGTGAATATGAGATTGGGTAGATTAATCCGGCATCAAGCAGTTTGATTACTTCCTTCTTCACCACATCTTGCATGTTGGGATTGAGACGTATTTGATGTTGGACCACGGGTTTGTATTCTTCCTCCATGAGGATTTTGTGAGTACAAAAGGAGGGACTGATGCCCTTGATATCCATGATCTTCCATGCGATGGCCTTCTTATGGTTTTTAAGAACCTTAAGAAGTTTGTCTTTCTCTTCTTTAGAAAGGTGAGATTAAATAATTACTGGGAGTTGAGAATCTTTTTCTAGAAAGGCGTATTCGATATGTTTTGGTAGTTCTTTTAATTCTAAGGCTGGTGGTTCTTCGATTGATGGTTTTGATTTTTCATTGTTTTCAATGATTTCGTATATTATTTCTGACTCTTCGTAGTTATTGTTGAGATTTTCGTTTTCTAAAATGGGTTCGTTGAAAGTTTTATCTAAGACTTGTGTTTCTAAAGGAGTATTGATGGAGGAATCTCGCATATAGCAACTCACGATGGAGTCTATGATGTCAACACAATATAACGTGTCATCGTGCTGTTGCGGATATTGCATAGATTTTCCTATGTCAAAAGTGATTGCCTCGTCATTGACCCTGAGAGTGAGTTTGCCGGTGCAAACATTAATGATAGCCTTTGCGGTGGCTAAAAAGGGTCTTCCTAAAATTAGAGGTACACTTCTGTCTTCCTCCATGTCTAGAATCACAAAATCTACTGGGAAACAAACTTTTCAATTTTGACGAGCATGTTTTCAACAATGCCTTGAGGGTATTTAACGGATCGGTCAGCTAACTGAATGCTCATACGGGTGGGCTTTGGTTCTTCTATCCCTAGTTTTGCAAAACCGCATAAGGCATTAAATTAATACTAGCTCCTAGGTCAGCTTGGGCATTGCTAACAGATAAATTTCCTATGAGACAAGGGATAGTAAAACTCCCTGGATCGGTCATCTTTGTCGGTAGCTTGCTTTGGAGGACAGCTGAACATTCTTCACTCAAGGTGACATGCGAGAGCTCCTCCAGCTTCCTTTTGTTTGTCAGCACTTCTTTGAGAAACTTGGCATATTTTGGCATCTGAGCAATAGCCTCGACGAAAGGGATGTTGATATGGAGTTTCTTAAAGAGTTCTAGAAACTTCCCATACTGGGCTTCCAATCGTTCCCGCTTCAGTCTTCCAGGGCATGGAATAGGCGGAACATAGGTTCGGACTAGCTCCTTAGGCTGTACTGTGCTTGCTGGAGTCAGCCTTTCCTGCGTTTCATCAGGAGATTTTTTTTCCATAACTGATTGTGAAGCTGGTGAGATAACATTGGTTGTACCACTCCTGAGTGTAACGGCGTTAGCTGTTGCATTCGGGTGGTGATTGTGTTGCTTGGAAGAGTGCCAGGTGGTCTTTCGGATAATTGTCGGGCAATTCGTCCGACTTGGGTTTCTAGGTTCTGAAGTGATGCTTGTTGCTTGAGATCGGCTTCATGTTTTAATAAAACCCCGCTGATATCAACGGCTCTTGAGTCGGCTTTCTTTTCTGCTTCATTTGTTTTGGTCATTAGTTGGATTAGCATTTCTTCAATCTTGGAGTAGCTCGGGTTTTGATGGCTACTAGAACTTTGATCTTGAAATTGAGGTTTAGGCTGGAAGGGTTGATTCATTGCTCTTTTTTTGAATCC